>NC_084589.1:11909353-12084353 GCF_033807715.1 Cololabis saira
CGATGCCTGGGATTTCCTGGCCATTAGGCTGGATGCTGGGCGGGATGCTGGGGGGGATGCTGGGCGGGATGCTCGGCTGGATACTGGGCGGGATGCTGGGCTGGATACTGGGCTGGATGCTGGGTTGGATGCTGGGTTGGATGCTGGGTTGGATGCTTGGCGGGATGCTGGGCTGAACATTGGGCTGCTGGGGCCCCGTCGACTCCTTCTGGGCTATCCAAGCCTGTGCCAGAGCAGCCCAGTCCACTTGACCTGCACAGATCAGAAAGCAGGGTTCATACACATTTTCCAAGGTCAAATTCAAGCACTTTTCAAACACTTTCAAGGGTCATTTTCAAAATCTTCAAGCACCTTATCGCTGGGGTAAAATATTTACAGGAATATACATGTGTAGAAACGTCAGCCATTATGGCTTGCGCTCACAGAACTTTATTCAAATGCAGGTCCGGAGAGCCAGAACTGAACTGGGTAAAAAGGCTTTCAAGTTTTCTGCCCCCTCAACCTGGAATGATGCGCAGAAGGACTTGAAATTGGTTGATCTAGTATCCTTGGGTGAATTCAAATCCATTTTAAAAGACAGAGAAATGAGCTCTCTCGGTTCTTGTGACTGCCCCGTTGTGTAAATTTTACTATTGTTTCCCCAGAATGTGTGACTGACTGTCTGTGTTTGTATGTATTGTTGTATTGTTTTTATGCTGCCATTTTGGCCAGGTCACTCTTGGAAAAGAGGTTTTAATCTCAATTAGTTTTTTACCTGGTTAAATAAAGGATGTATAATAAAAATATATATACTCATCCCAATTTTGTGAAAGACACAGTTATAATTTCATTTTTTATATTGCTCTCTTTTTAATTATTATTATTATTTTTTTTTAGGATATACTTTTTTATACCTTTTCATACTTTAGTGTATATTTTGTAAAAATTATTAGCGTGTGTATGTTTGCTGCTGCACAAGTGAAATGACCCCTCTGGCGGATCAATAAAGTTTTATTCTATTCAAGCACTTAAAGGGGACCTATTATGGCATCTAATCCCTATTTTAAACAAGCCTTGGATGTCTTAAAAACAAGGTTTTGATTGTTTTTGCTAAATAAATTAGAAATTCATCCTCTAAACCATGTCTATCATCCAAGTCTCTAACCTCATTATCTATGCGGGATTCTGAGTGGGCGGGGCTATGATAATGAGGCTCTGTGCTGATTGGCTGCCTGAATGAAGCGATACACCCCTACGAAAAAACGGCGGAAGCTCCGGCCGGCGGCGTTACACCGTGTCCTAACTCTATGCGATGCGAGCGAGCGTCAGCGACAAAATCAATTCCATCCATCCATTTGCTTTATTTTCTATTGGACATTTGTCGGACGCCCTCTTTCTATTTTCTTCCTGCTGCTTGCGTTGAAAGCCGGTTGAAAGTGCTGTAGGAAACAGTCATGATGAGGAACGGCTGATCCAGTTAGTTGAAATGAGAAGTTATCTCTATGATTCCTCCTCATTTCACTACAAAAACCTCAATAAAGTGGCAGCTGCTGGAGGGAGATGGACAGAGAGCGTCTGATGTCACGCAGTTTCAGTGTACGCGATAGTCGGACGCTCGCATGCAGTTACACGGTTTTATAGTTGTGGGCGTGGTTTGCATTTTGGTTACGTAACGAAAATGCGCCGAATCTGAACGGCTCGTAGAAGCCACATGACACTGGACGGCTCATCCGGGCGGCTGTACAGACACTGCAGAATTTGGTTGCTTTCCTCCTTTTCTGAGTTGGCAGGCTGAGGGGAGACCACTTTATATATGTTAAAGCAAGAAAAAAACCCGTTTTTCATAATAGGTCCCCTTTAAAGGGCTGGTAGTGACCCGGATCCCACTTCAGGGAACTAAAGGCTGATTGAGCCTACGGCGTAGGGTACGCGTCGATTTAACGCAGAACCGTAATTCAGGCTTAAGATCCCAGGGAGTCGTTTACACGGTGTCATAACTGCATGCGAGCGTCCGACTATCGCGTCGAGCTGCGTGACATCGGACGCTCTCTGTCCACACTGAAACTGTTAAAGTCAAGTTAGGAAAGTCCAATAGAAAAAAAATAAAGCAATGGAATTTATTTTGTCGCCGAAGCTCTGTCGCATGGGAGACGCTTTGTGTACGCAGCAAGGGTTTGTTCCCTCCCCTGCTATATGTCATTCAAGCAGCCAATCAGCGCAGAGCCTCATTATCATAACCCCCCCTCCCCTCAGAATGAAGCACAAATAATGAAGTTAGAAGCGGTAAAACATGGCCCAGAGGCTGAATTTCAGTTTTATGTAGAAAAAACAAGCTTTAGATTGTTTTTAAGACATTCAAGGCCTGTTTAAAATATACATTAAATGCCATAATAGGTCCCCTTTAAACTAAAACTCAAGCAGTTTTCAGGCCTTGAAAACACAACATTGAAATTCAAGCACTTTGACAGATTTCAAGCCCCCGTAGGAACTGTGGGAAATAGGTCTGTGTTGAAAAAAATCGATTTTCCGATTCTAAATCGATTCTCATATTAATTCCTAAAAATCGATTCTTATGTCTAAAGATCGATTAAAAAAAAAAAAAAATTCTCATCATCACATTTTCGCCCGGGGAACTTTAATCCCAGTAGTCGGACACATAGTTTGTCATGACACTTCTGAAAAATGCCAGGTGCTTCACGGCAATATGTGTGCGTGGTGACAGAATAAATTAGATAAGCTAAAATTATTTGTTTACTGCATGAACTGTTGCAATTTCTTTGTTTTTTTTTGCACTTTAAATGGATATTGAAAGGCCTGTTTGAGTTATTTATTTCTTAGTTATTTCACAATAATTATTGTTAAATTATTATTTCACTAGTTATTTTACAGTCATATAATTCAGGCAACAGCTCAAAAAACATGCTATCAATATCGAATTGGATCAAATCAAATCATGATAATCGATTCTGAATATTAAGAATCGGAATCGATTCTTGACATTTGAATGGATCCCCAGCCCTAGTGAGAAAGACAGCAGAGACTGTAAGAGCAGGATGAGTTGAGCAGGAGGATGGAGGACAGATGGAGGAGCGTGTTGAGACCTGGGTCGTGCTGGTGCTGGAAAGACTGCATCCACTGCTGCTGGCTCAGGGGCCACTGCGGCCACGGCTGTCCTCCCTGGTCCCACATCTCCACCGGGATCACACCTGCAGAGCCCGGCACATGTCTGGTATTAGAATCTGACGGGCTGTAATTACAGCTGAAGGCTGATTTATGGTTCCGCGTCACACTGACGCAGAGGCTAGGTACGGCGTACCCATACGCCGTAGGCTCTGCGTCAGTGTGACGCGGAACCATAAATCAGGCTTGAGCGGAGGCGGGAGGGCCGCTAGCTCCGCCGCTAGCCGCCTCGGCTACCCGGGGAAAAACACACATATATCCCGGTCCCGGGCCACACAAGACCACATGTAACCCGGGACCCTGGTCCGTGTCGGGCATATGACACCGTAATAAAAACCTGGCCGGTGAAAGTCGAAGCTTTACCGCGGGTTTTAGTGAGTTGGTGAGCTTTAGAGCTGCTAGCGGAGCTAGCGGGGCTGGTTAGCTGGTTAGCCGCCGCTAGCAGCTCTAAAGCTCACTGATCTGGACGCGCCGCAAATGTGCATTTTACACCCCATAACTAGACTACCGTGGAAGTGTGTCTAAAGTGGGCAGTTCGAGCATGATTGCAGGACAGTATTCCCACCTTTTCCAGACAGTTTCTCTCCGCGACACTGATCAAAATGGCTGAAGGGAAGAAGAAGAGGCTCGGCGGTGCTGCCCCCAACAGGCCGAGCAGGGAACTGCAGCTCGATGAAAACTGGTGGAAACGAAACATGGGGCGATTTTCCATTTAGTTTGTCATTCTACACCAGAGGTGGTAGAGTAGCCAAAAATTGTACTCAAGTAAAAGTACTGTTACTTCAGAATAATATGACTCAAGTAGAAGTAAAAAGTAGTCATCCAAATAATTTCTTGGGTAAAAGTAAAAAAAGTACTTGGTGAAAAAACTACTCAAGTACTGAGTAACTGTTGAGTAACGTCTGATTTATTTTTTTAACACAACCATTCAAACAGACAAAAGTACAAAATAATCATCTTCAGGCAAATTAAATCAATAAAATAATAAGATTAATTAAAAATAATTAAAAATAAAAAAATGCTTAAATTAAAATAAGCTTAAAGTAAATTCAAGTAATTTAATAAATAATACAATAAATAAAATAACAGAATAAAAAAATAAATTAGGCACAAGTAGCACAAAATTTCAAGCCTTTGTACTTTTCTTTTTTAACCAGGCAGAACTAGAACAAGCCCATGAACTCATAGAAACTCTCTCTGTGTGTGTTTGAGTCTGTGTATATGTGACAAAACATGCAAAAACAAACATTTTCCTCAATCACCCAGTGATTTCATGAGATTGACGCGTACGCGGATAAAAGGGATAAAAGAAAAGTAACAAGCTCAATGTAGCCTAATGTAGCGGAGTAAGAGTAACAGTTTCTTCTTCACAAATCTACTCAAGTAAAAGTAAAAAGTATAGTGATTCAAAACTACTCCTAAAAGTACAAAATTTCCCAAAACTTACTCAAGTAAATGTAACGGAGTAAATGTAACTCATTACTACACACCTCTGTTCTATATAGACACACACACACACACACACACACACACACACACACACACACACACACACACACACACACACACACACACACACACACACACACACACACACACACACACACACACACACACACACACACACACACGGTTCCTTGACATCCTTGAAAGTGCTTGAATTTCAATGTTGTGTTTTCAAGGCCTGAAAAGTGCTTGAATTTTAGTTTTAGTGCTTGAAAGTGCTTGAATAGAATAGAATAGAATAAAACTTTATTGATCCCCCAGAGGGGAAATTTCACTTGTGCATCAGCAAACATATACACGCTAACAATTTTTACAAAATATACACGAAAGTATGAAAAGATATAAAAGTATATCCTAAAAAAAACCCCCAATAAATAGCTAAGTAATTACAAAAGAGCAATATAAAAAATGAAATTATAACTCTGTGTCTTTCACAAAATTGGGATCAGACTGTATAGTTTAGTTATTACAAGGAGAAATAAAATCAGTAAGATGAAACAACTAGATGTTTACAGCACGATACAATGTACATAATTGTGATAAAAAGCGGAAAAAATAATTATGAGTATATGTATACCTGTAGATATTTTACCCCAGCGATAAGGTGCTTGAAGATTTTGAAAATGACCCTTGAAAGTGCTTGAATTTGACCTTGAAAAATGTGTGGGAACCCTGCACGCACGCACGCACGCACGCACGCACGCACGCACGCACGCACGCACGCACGCACGCACGCACGCACGCACGCACGCACGCACGCACACACGCACACACACACACACACACACACACACACACACACACACACACACACACACACACACACACACACACAGTGAGCGGATGAATCTGAATAAAATGAAACGAGCAGGATCAGCTGATGATTTATTTTTTTATTTTTTTACAGTCAAAAGGGGATTATTGATACGGGACATGATAATGCTGAGGATATCAAAAGTGGGAGACATTGGCTAGGCAAGTTGATAATAAAATAATAATAATACATTTAATTTATAACCAGAGGTGTATAATCCAGGTGCCATAAAGTAAAAATCCAGTCCAGCAGTTGTTCCCACCGGTCACTAAACCAGCTCCTCTGCAGGTAGATGGTAGGTCGTTAATGAAAACCCCTTTTCTAAATGAAAGTATGGACTTCCTGCCTCATGGAGTGTTCTTTGGAGAAAAAACATGTTCAAAAATAGGATGCTCGGGGGAATCTATGATATGAAATACATCCCCTGATATAAGATGGAAAATAAGGTGAAGAATATACATATTTTGAATTAAGATATAAAATAGAAAAAAAGATGTAAAATGAGAGGAATTGGATGTGCCGATATTTGTCCAAGCGTTGAGGATAACTACTGAGCACTTCCTGCACAATATAATTCAAATGCCAAATGATTTAAAAGTTTATTTTTTATACCAGTTCAGCAGTTTGGTAAGAGCTCTTATATTTACTTATTCAAATAAATAAATAAAAAAAGAAACAAAGATTTTTTCAGAAAGTAAAAGAGATCAGCAATTCCCCTCAAAGTACTGGTCTATATGAGTTTATTTCAATTTGTTGAACATTCAGTAACCGAATGTGCACATTTTTATATTAATCTCGTGTTAATAAACCTGTTCTTCTGATTATGGCTGAAACTATGTCCTGACGGAAGTTCTTATATACTGTATATACTGTATATATATATATATATATATATATATATATATATATGTGTGTGTGTATACAGGGGTGCACACAGGCCGATACTCGAGGGCTAGTCTACTGCATGTTTTAGATGTTTCCCTGTCTTCAACACACCTGATTCTAATCACTGGTCGTCATCAACATGTCATCAAGGTTTACACAACTGTGTTGGTGACACAGCCTTGTCTATCAGGGTTGTGTTGAGGCAGGGAAACATCTAAAACGTGCAGTAGACTGGCTCTCGAGTACCGGCTTGTGTGCACCCCTGTAATATATCATGTTCATGCAGTGAGGCTGATCGTAAACAATGGGTCCAATTGGTTTTGGTTCCGCAATCACATGTTTTCTGACTTAGGTGTTGCATGTAAACTTATTTTAATGGAATTTCAAATTAAGTCTGATTAAAATATAGTCTTTCTTTAAACTGGGAGTATCCTCAGAACCTCAGAACTTCTTCTTCTGGCCACATGGGGGCGGAATACAATAAGAAAGTTCATATGTACAGTGTACTGTTTCTGGTGGAGCTACAAATACTGCGGTCAGAGATCAGCCTTTGTCAATTAATCCAGTAGCTTTGACTAGTGTTCAACGTCCTAAATGTTCTGCCCTGTTGTCTTTTCTTAACTGAAATTGTCCTATTCCTTGATTGTATTGACTACAGACGTGGTCACACAGGTATGATGTTTCATGTAGCAGAAGTAGCTACAGCCATCCCGCCAACACACCTGAATGTGGATACGTGAGCTAGATTGAGTTTAACCTTTCCACACTCGTGAGCTCATGTGGCATCACAAGACGTGCTGGTCTTTCTTATTGCCAGCATTCATTCTCGGCTCAGGAATAAAGACAAACTGCCCCTGGGGCTGGCTCCAAGACCGAGTCCATCTCCATTGTCTCCATGTTAAAATGTGCAACTTTGCAGCAGAAATAAACACATGTACTGCCTTTAAGATTTCACATTCATGTCAACCTACTGTTTAGGTGTTTTTTTTCTTTTCTTTTTATACCACATCATGCAAAGTCACATAAAAGCAACACATTTATGAGGTTCAGCCTTTTGATTGGCAGCTGGTCATCACTTTTACTACTTAGGACTTAGCAGTCCCCTGTTAATTAAGATCTGCTTAATTTACTTTAGAGCAGAGCTTCTGAGATCTGAATAATGACATAAGAGAGCATAAACATTAACATGTTAGTATTTTATTGTGCTATCAACTGTACTAACAGATCGCTGTGATAGGTGGGCCTGGAAGAGTCACTTGAAATGAGGTGAGGATGTCTGGACTGATTTGATCAGAGTATGTAGTTATACAGTATTAGTTAGGTTAGGATTAGCTATGTCAGCCGCACCAAAGGTGGGCTGACACTCTCCACGGGGGTCCGACCAGTTCTCTTATGCATCCTCTGGGTGTGTCACTCTCGGCACCAAGCAACAACCATCTAACTTCAGGATGGAGGCAGTTCCTTGACTGACCAGTAGAGGCAGGCTGCAAAAGCGAGTCAATCTATCCAACTTTAGAGCAGTAATAAACATATTTACAGCCCGGTTCGAAAAGCCCTTTTGATCTCCATCGTTTGATTTCACACCCATGACAACTCTGAGTGGGGTGAACTTTTTTGTATCCTGCCAGGAGAGTTTATACTGTATATAATACATTTATTGCTATTATGAATGATTGACGGTGTGCTCAGCCAAAGGCCAGCCGTCATTCTACCACGATTAGCCAAGCAACATGGCTGTGACCATAGAAATATATACATGTATATACATGTATATATGTCTATGGCTGTGGCCCGTATGTTGTATATGAAGACAACCGGGCTTCAGAAACATATGGGTCACATGACTTAATGTGCTTTTGTCCATTGTTTTATAGTCTATGATTGACAGAAGCTTGTCAGCAGCTCTGGTGTCAGGCCAGCAGATTTCTACTCCCCCACGTGGCCAGAAGTGGTAGTGCTATATAGTGTGGCCAGAGAACAACATACTTGAATCTCGTTAAAGCAGCACTATGTAACTTTTCCACCTTAATATAATATTTCCAGAGTCATTGTGATGGTACATCAACTTCCAACAGGTTTAATAAACCCCTGTCATGCTCTGAGGGGTCTGTATCACCTTCACTGGCACTATGTAACTTTGAGGTGCATGGTAGGAACCCTGCCACACTACTGGTAAAGCACTACCGCTTTTGTCCAAAGGAGCCGCCAAACTCAAAAAAAGCTGAAAGTTACATTGTGCTGCTTTAAAGTCAAATTATTCTATCTATACTCTTGCTTCCAAACTGCATTCAGGACTTGTTCCAAATAAAAGAAACCCGCTATGACCTGAGGGGGAAACTCATGTTTGAGATGACGACAGCAAGAACTAATATTAAAAAGAGATGTACATCAAGAGAAATGTGGAATAGTTGTGACAACGACCTAAAAATGTGCAGTTCTATCTTCAAGTTTAAGGAAATGTTTAAAGAAAATATTATAAATATAAAACACTAACTATAAAGTATATTATCAAAAACATTCTAGAATGTAAAACGTAAATTTTATATTTTGTCTTATTTATTTTTTGTCTTCTTAATGCATTGTTTGTTTCCACGGAGTAATGCTAATGTTTCATATTTAAGCTGATCATAAGATAAAAAGGGCAGGCACTATAAGCTACGGCTTCAGCCTACACCTTTTCGGCAAAAGAAATGTTTATTTTACTTTTTCATTTTGTTTTGTAAAAAAGTGTGTACAAGACCGAAAAATAAAGATAATTCATTCATATTGATATTGAAAAAGTGAATCATTATAAAAAAAGGTTATGGGATATATCTGGCTTTAATTTCCCCTAAAGCTCCCTATATTTTGCTCTGAAAATGAGACACTAAATCAGAGGTTGGGTCTTTTGATTCTGTTTTGGTTTGCATTGTGCTTTAACATGAACTCAACTGTTCATTTTAGATCTCTGGTTTGCCTGAAGTGCCTCTGCCCGCAACATTTCAGACAAACATATTTTGGCCAGAAATGACAAACTAGTCAAAACAAAAGGATGCAGGCAACTAAGGAGCATGCAGCCTCCCCCTCCCCACACACAAACAATGTCAAGTGTTTGGGATTTTATAACTTGAAGCATGGATTTTGGAGTCTATAAAATACATTCATACACATACTCTATATAAATGAAAGATTTGTGCAGGTGTCGTTCAGTTCTGTCATGCATTAGGTTGGTGTTAGTGGAGTGTTGATGTGTATGCACCGAGAGGAGCAGAGCCCGAGGCCGTGCATGTGTGCTGCTGTTTGCACGGGAAACCGTGTTGACTGTCGTGTATAATGTGTGGAGTGAGGTGAGGCTGACAGTGACAGCAGCTTGCACAGTGAGAAGAAAAGTGTAACCTGCACAGCTGGTGAAGGAGCAGCCCAGCAGCACCTTATTAGTTTCTTCCAAGTGCTTCACTGAAGGGGGGGGAAGGGCACCTTTCATTAAGTGAGATTAAATCACATCAAACGTCGCAGAAGCATGTCCTCAAGCCAAAAGCTCTCTTTCCCTCTTTTAAAAAAGGACAAATACATTTCAGGAAGGATTTGCTCTCCTCGTTGGTGGCTGCTTGACAACTGGTCCCAACGTCCCGGCTGCATGACAGGGATGTCACGGCGCGTGGGAACAACAGGACGTGGAATGGGATATTTTTCGACGTTGCCCTTTTCCTGATTCCACACCCACCTCCTCTTCACCAGCTCGCGACATGTTCTGAAGCAGCGCTGCTTTGCACCCGTCAGGGCAGATAACGGGCGAAGATGGGTGGAAGATGGCACCACGGGATCCACGGTGACAGCCCGGGGAGAGAGAGATGGTCAATGACGTCCCACTTAGAGAAAAAAACTGCACCACATCAACTCCAAAGCAGGAAAGATAAATGTATTTTGGCCATTGTGTCACAGGGACTGCTGGATGAGATGCTGAATACACAGAAAGAGAAGTCTTGGAGAATGTACAGTCCATAAATCTGATTTATTTTGATGCAGTATCCTTTATTATTATTATTATTGTTATTTTGAACACATTCCAAATATTTGTTAGAGCAGACTAACAGAGTTTCAATATCAATTTCTGAAAACAGAAGTCTTTCACACCTGAAGCACCGTGAGTTCATATTGTCTCTAGTATATACAATTACATATACTCTATATATTTTTTTCGTTTTTGCTTACAGTAAGCTATACTGTACATAAATAAAGCAAACATATCCCTCTTTATATTAGACTCAGCATTTCCTTTCAGCAGATTTTCTTAACCCCAAAGCAGAGGCACTGAGTTGATCCTTTTTTCAAAAGAACATAATAAACCTCAAGACTCAAGATCCATTTGTTAAACACTCCTCCTCCTCCTCCTCCTCCTGCTGCTGCTACGACTATTTGGGCAAATGTTTCATGGGGAGGACAAAATGGAAAGAGCTCGACCTAAAATATAACAGAAAAGGAAAACTAGCTTGCTTGTCATGAGCATGTAATATAATCATTATAACATTTAAGTACAGGTACATTTTAGTAAAGATTTGTTTTCCTCACTAGGCTTGAAGCCTAAAGGTTTGTTTTAATATATATATATATATTATATATATATGTTGAATTATCTCTATCTAATTAAAGGCATTCATGAATAAAACATCTGTTGCAGTGAGAACTCTGTATGAAGCGTCTATATCAGCGCACAGCGACTGCAGACCCAAACAACGATGAAGGCAGACGTGGTGCTGGGTTGATCTGATAAAACATCGTCTGTGTTTGTGCAGAGACATGAGACAGAAATACACCGGTGACCTCAACAGACTGCAAACGAAGGGAAATGAAAAAAAAGTCAACTCTGCTGACTTTATACTCGTCTTTGGCAAATGTGTGTCGCTGATAGTCAATCTTTTATACATTCAGATGTAAAAACACACATGTAGGCTGCAGTTATGATTACTGTTCTAATTGTGCAGCAGTCTGACTCAGCATGCAAATGTAAATGTTCTGTTTGTTGTGGTACAGTGTAGCTGCATCTTATTACGGTATGAAAGAAATGTCTTCAAACCGTTTATTGCAGAGGACAAACGTATGAATTATTCTTTTTCTTGTATTATTTACAGCAGCACAAAGGACTTTTTATTTAAACATATTACAAATATATGTTTGAATTGGATTTGAAATAATATTTGATTACTTTTAGGAAGCTATCAGACACTCCACTCCCTACTATCAGGAAAACCAGGCGGAGTTACTGTGGACTCCCCTCTTGGAGCAGCCGGGATGGGCTTTATGGTTCAGTGTCAAACCAACGACAAAGTAACTGGTTCACAGAGCTACAGCTACGCCACGACAGAGGTGACTAAGAGACTGAGGAAAGGAGTGATAGAAGAGAAAATGAGAGACTTAAGTCTTAGACGGCTTTGTAAAAAGGACTTGACCGGGCCTACGAGGGGGACCTGTCGAGTTCAAAACCAAAAGTACCTTTGTGCTGCTTTAAACAATTTGAGGAGCCGTTGTTTTCTCTGCTAGCGATACAGCTACACCGCAAACTCTAAAAATGTGAATCCAGCCACGTTTACTCATGTCCAGCTGATGCAGGGGCCGTCGTGATCGTGAATACTCAGCTGAGAACCGACCGCCCCATAATTAACAACAATGATTTGTCTTTTTTTTCCCACTGTGTGTTGAATTGTAATAATAGATTTATATTTAAGTATCAGGGCCGTTGACTTCCACCTTTCTCCTGTAAATTTGAATCAGTCCTCCCAGACTTGATTTTCAACGGTCAACGGTGAAAAAAACCCAAAAAACAAAAGGCAGAACTTAAATTTTGGAAAACAACTGAGAAATACTAATGGAAATATGCCACTTCTGTTTGTTTAATCCAGCTTTTTATATACAGTACAGACCAAAAGTTTGGACACACTTCCCCATTTGTTTGAATGAGAAGGTGTGTCCAAACTTTTGGTCTGTACTAAAATATATATATATATATATAGCTGGATTAAAAGTTTAACTGATGCATGTAGCACCTTTGACTTTGAGTTACATTCACCTGTCTTTCAAACTTTCACCCACATGTACACACACACACACACGCGTGCGTACGCACGCACACGCACACACACACTCACACACACACGCTTGACATCAACTGGTCAGTGCTGAGTGCAGCTTAGCATGCAGTATTTCTGCTCATACCCAGTAAGTTACCGTAGCAAACTCCATCATGCACTTTAAATCTCTGGCACAAGACTGCGCCTGAGATGAAGTAGAAATATTGAAAAGCTCAGATTCAGTAACACTCTTCTCTTCTGACCTCTCTTTAAAAAGGCAGGAGCTCGAAATTAGAAAACATGAATGGAAATCTGTGCAACAAACTAGAAAACAACTTTAAAACCTGTTTCTTTTTTTCCTTACACATCCTTGATAAATCAAAGAGCCAATTTACACAAATCAGGTGAGTAAGCTGTGAAACATTTCCCTTTTCTTGGCTCCGTCTCGTCACAGATACAGTGTGAGCAGTTGGAGGGGCTTCACCAAGTAATATTAAAAGAAAAAAAAATTATATCTAGGAAAAGGAAAAAAGTACTTTGACTGGTCACATTACAACATTTCCTCATAGAAGAGCAGGTACGCCTGAGAGTTGAGTACCCTGGACTCTGGTACTGTCTGAACAGTGGTGTCGCTGATGTACACCCACTGGCCCTGGCCGCTGCTGCCGGCGTCCCTCGCACCTGCAAACACAGAGACTGTCAATATCATGAGGTGCAAAAGTCAGAGGAGAGAAAAATAAAAAGACAACAAAACACGAGAAAAGTGATGTTTTGCATCAATCTGTTGGTCACCGGTTGCCATTACAGCAAAGCTAAAACAACACGATCTGGTGGGGGGACCGGACCTAGCCAAAGAAGACCTCGCCAACAATTAGATGCTTTTGTGTCATATGGGGACCAGGAGCTGCACACTGATCTGACAATCTACCAAGCTGCAACCAGGAGAGGTAACTGGTGAAGTAAGTAGTGAAAACAGGGGCTTCCTCCTGTGGGTGCTGCACGACATGAGCAGCACGGCTTTCCTGGATACTTTTATGTCAATTCATTCGAAAAGCCTCAACTTCTCTGCCAGTGTCTACCAGAAATCTTCCAGTGGGGGCGGGCGTCTATGCAGGAGGGTATGCGACCGGAAAAAGTCGGATAAACCATTCAGGAAAAGATCGCGAATTAGCGGTGGCACGACGGTGTCACGGCGACGGCTTGACGCAGAACCATAATTCAGGCTTTAGTCGTGTTTTATCCACTGCTCTCCGTCCCCCACGTGGGGTGTGCTCTTATGATTGGCTGGAACAAAGGAAGACATCTGATTGGTTGCAGATCCTTCTGTGTTAAAAAAACGTATTTGTGGATCGAGTCACGTCAAGGGAGTCTCAAAAGTCACACGCAAATCCAGCGCAGCTCACAGACAAAAAAAGTTTGTAAATCGGTTATATTTGTGTGTGCATCAAAAATACATTTGTATATCTTGTACTACGCACGTGTGAATTGTTCTGTGCATTTGTGAAACTTGTCCTGTGCATTTGTGAAACGGTGTGTGCATTTGCGAATTATGAGACTGTTCTAGCTCCATAGGAGGCTGCTGCTCTATCAAACAACAAAGCTGCAGACCTGGTGTTTGCAGAAAAGCATATAAGCAATCCACATTTGTGTGCAGAAGAGGAACAGCCTCGTTTATGTTTTTAAGTAAACCACTGATTAGATTCATGAAGAGGACACGCTCAGACCTCTGTGTCATCACTAACATACCCTCCAAGTCTTACAGTAGCCTGTTAGCAGCAAGGACAACTCCTTCCTCAAGTTTTTTCAGATACCTTTCAATGCTATTCTGTAAATCTGGACAGGCTCCTTAAAGAGGGGAGGAAAAGAGAAAACAACAGCTCTATAAACACAAAGAGCTGCTTTCATTCCGTCTTCAAGGTTACGCGGTGTCCAGCCGTCGCTGCACAAACCATGACCGTCTTTGTGAAGCTCAGACAAACACAGAGACACAGAACCGATATGTGGTATGAAAGGAGCTCCAAAGAGCTGAACTCTGACCTGACAGGTTCTTGTGGTGCTGCTCCATCCTCCTCTGAGGAGCACGCACCTTCACGTACGCGGTGTAATGGCCCCCGCGCATGGAGCCGCTGTGTTCAACGATCCCATACAGACTGTACAGGACTCGATCGCTGGCTGCCAGGTTCTGGGAAGAGGGACAAAAAACAGAAACATAAAGGGAAACGAGATTAGTAGCAAGCAAGGACCTAGACTAGACAAACAGACATTACTGAAACAATATGGCAATAACCACATCAGTCAGAGAAGCGGAGATTTTAATAATCCTTGACTAGAAATTTAAATCAGTGATGTCAAGTACTTTTCCACTCGAGGCCGACTTTTACTTTAGCGTTTTTAGGGACAGTTTGTCAGCAAAGGTGTGATACCTTGCAGGATGCAGAGCAGAACGGAGCCAGATCCAGGACCAGAGGGAAATCCACATGCCGATTCACTTTCCGTAGGTTCATCCCTGCCTTTGTGCACGCGCACACAAACACAAAAACACACACAACAGAATGAGTGTACAAACCACATCGTGGCACAAAAAGAAACAAAATAACACCAGCAACTGGGTAAACCTTACATAGAGGACAAAAAAAAGACAACAAAAAAAATCCACATGATCAAATATTAGTACCTGATAACGTGGAGATGTGTGTGCATACCTGGTGGAAACGTTTCAGATGCAACGTGATGACGGGAGGCAGCGAGGATATTAATATCTGCTTCCTGGCACTCGTGTAAATTGTCTCCACCTTCTTATCTAGAAAAACAACACAAAATTTTTCAGGTTGAAGTGTTGAAATGTTACATTTGCTACACTGATAATCACATAACAAAAGCAACACGTTCACTGCTACTGGAGTGGAGACGTCGACAAACGCAGCCCGTCACACACTAGTAAGAATGTCCAATAATGTGAAATACTCCAAGTTAACAGGACTTCTGGAACGGGGTCACAAACTTAAGCTTGAGTTACGGTTCTGCGTCAAAACGACGCCGTGCCTACGGTGTGTGGTACGCGTCGACGCAGACCACACGCCGTCACTGACGTGCACCTCCCGAAAAGTTGTAACTACGCGTCGAGGCGACGCAGACCACACGCAGACCAAGAGGGCTGTGATTGGTTCGATTGGTAGCAACGCATTTCCGGTTTCGGGTTTGAAACAGTCGTGAACTTTCAGCGCTCTTTTCTTCATGTATGTGTGATTTCTTTTGTTTAGGTTTTTTGCACAATAGTTGTCCTTATCTCTTTGATTCACTGTGACCGGAAAAGTCGGATAAACCATTCAGGAAAAGATCACGAATTAGCGGTCACGGGGGGTACTGCACCGCGGAGAAATGGAGAGACGGAGAAGTCCGAAGGATTCACGACGGCGTCACGGTGACGGCTCTGCGTTGGTTTGATGCAGAACCATCATTCAGGCTTAAGATGATCAGACTGTCAAACAGTACAACGTACAGATGGCGGTGTAATGGCCCCCAACACTGAACCAGTATGCTGCAGGCGTGGACTGAAGTTCCCAGGGATGTTTAAATAGATTTTTGCAGAACAAAGCTGCTATTTTAAGGAATCTATTGTGACTGTTGTCTACAAGCAACAAGGTGCACAAAGGACAACATTACAAAGCTGTGATCTAATAACAAGATGTGGGTACAACATTTTGTAATAACACTACACCACATCCGTCAGTTGCACTGACGTTGCTCATCGCTACACTATGGCTGATCCAGATGTTTTTCCCCACCTGCTGAGCTGCTCTTGCGCAGCTGCTTCTGCCGGCGTTCCGTACAGCTCTCGCAGAGCAGCTTGTTGTTGCCCATCAGCAGCTCCACGGAGGTGAACTGGTGCAGGCAGGACTGGATGGAGCACTCCTTGGAGCTGGGGGTGTAACTGTGGGACAGCGCCTGGAAGGCTCCCTGGTGGTGTTGGTGGTGGAGATTGTCTCGGGTGGGAGTTTCTCCCGGTTCCTCCTGGGAGCAGTGCGTGGGAGCGGAGACGTCTCCCGGCACGAAGCCCATGTTGACTTTAGAAACGGCGGTGACGAGCTGCTCTACAGCCCCGCACTGCTTGGTGGAGGACGATGCTGCCGGGGAGGAGGAGGAGGCAGCGGTAGGAGATGGAGCCAGCGTGGAGGTGGATATGTGTCCGTGACTGTGGGCGGAGGCTCGTGGAGCCCACTCGCTCTCCGAGGCCTCGCTGTCGGCGTCGTTGCTGCTGTCCTGAGCGCCCGAGTCTCTTTCGCTGCCATCTGACAGGCTGCCAGCAGCCGCCATCTTACACACTGAGACGCCGCGAGCGGATCCCCCGGCGACCCCCTCCTCCTCCGGCCGCTCCGCACCGCAGCCGGCTCCCTTCTCCTCCACGGAGGAGGACGACCTCCGGTTCAGCTGCTTCTGTCACAGGAAATGGGATGTGTTATGAATGTTTAGGGAAAGGCTTTACAAACGAATGGTTAATCAGTTACTAGTTATCCTGTCATACCAACAAATTGTTATTATTGGCATTTTACACCGTCTGTATGTTTTACTTTCAAAAGTAATTCTCTTCAACACAGAAAATGATTTGGAGACTCAGATTCTACCAATTCCTCAATTTGACCCTTCATTTCGTATTTTCTGGACTATAAGCCGCTACTTTTTCTTTTTCTTCCACCGCTCGGGGTGCTCTAACCGGAATTAGAATCAAAACTAAGACAAAATAAATGCAAAGAAGAATACGCTACTTCTTCTATAGCAGATAGAAGTAGGTAGAAGCAGATTTCAAACAGATAAACAGATACCGGTTATTTTCTCTTGGTTCTGTCCCGTTTTAATCAGCAAAGTTGCTGCCGTGTTAAAAGACACTGTTAGGAAAGGATCTATTTAGGTACAAACATGTACATCATTTACAGTTCAAAATCCTTCTGTACATGTAGTAAATATCTAATCTAACAACATAAATATCTGCAGCTTGCATATATTTTTTTTTAAACTAGAGCGGATGCGGCTTATAGTCCAGAGAATACGGTATGTTGTTGCACCATTTGTCCTTTTCACCGGTGTCTACATTTTCATACATCCGGAAAATAATGTGCAATACCATTCTCTGCAACGTGCATAAATAACATTTGTAAATATCCATCTGTTTTTCTTTTTGTATACTAGTATTTTTTTTATTTATTACTATTTTTATTCTCCTTCTTCTTATTATTATTATTGTATATACTGTTTATAGTGTTTTTTTATTATTATTATTATTGTGTGATATTGATGCCTCTTGTGTTTTGCACTATCCCCCTTTGCTGCTGTAATCTGGAAATTTCCCCTCAGGGGGACTATTAAAGGATTTCTTATCTTATCTTATCTTATACTTTGACATGAGATAATACAACTAAAATTGAATTAAAATACTTTTTGTTGATCACAGACATTTTAAAAATAGCACACTGGACTCAGAGGCCAATTTTGTAAGTTTACTTTGTGACCGATGGCTGGGATGGAGAGACTGTCTCTCCATAATACAAGTATATGTAAAGCTCTCTCTGTCTTGTATAGATGTATAGATGGAGTACAGTGTAATATATTAAGAAAGCTATAGTCCTATAACAGTGTATGTTTGCACTCGTACCTGTCCGCTCAGTTTCCTGTTGTTTTTGTTGAGTGAGTGTCCTACAGACAGAACCGGCTCACTGTGAGCTGCGTGGGCGTCCTGCTCCCGGCTGGACTTCCCCAGCCGACTGGGGTAGGATGGTTTGGATATCTGAGTTCAAACAACAAAAAGGAAAAAAAAAAGACCCATTTTCAGTTGACACAAAAACACTTATATAAAATAACTATTCTTTGTTTACTCATTAACTTTTTGATCCTTTACTCAAAGTGATTATTTCAGGCAGCAACTCACCCTCTCCTCTATGATGGGCAAAGAAATGTCTATGAAGGCTTCTTTTACTGTGGAGATCTAAAAAAACAAAACAGATGGCATGAAAGAAATAAGATAATTACAAATGTGTGTCTCCTTTATACCCATTTCTGCATATTTGTATCACGTCTAGCAGGAAGAGTGTCTCTTTCTCAGATGTTCCCTCTTCAGCTCCACACCTGGTGCTCTGTTCCTGCAGGGAAGCTCCTTGGTTTTACTTCTTAACCATCCCGAGCTCTTACTGTAAATGCCTGCTGTAAACAGTCGGTCTCTGAGCTCGTCCTTGAAGGGCTTTTTGTTTGTTTTTGTGCCGACACATTTGCCGCCTCCTCCACCTTATTTTTAGTACATGATCATGATTTGGCTGCATGTCAGAAATCCTGCCTGGGGTGACACAGCTGGTAAAGAAAATTGTGCATTTTCATTTCAATTTAAGAAAAAAAAAAAAAGAAAAGGGAAAAGCAGAAATGTCACCACATGGATTAAACAAACCAAGCAGGTTGGGGCCTCCCACTGTTATTATTTAAGTCTGACTGATGCTGAGTCACCCCTAATTCCTGAAACAACTTCAGAACTCCCTGTAATGTTTAGTTATTGAAACAAGAGCATTTCAATGTGCACAGTCTGAAAAGCACTCAGGGTGCTGGGATTAAACAGCCGTGCAGCTGAAGCTGCAAAAAAAACCCCACTTCTGTGAGGTTAATAAAACAAAAATCTTAAATTTGTTCAGGAGAATAAAGATTGGACTCTAGAGCAATGGAAAAGGTGGTCTGATGAGTCCAGATCTACTCTGCACCAGATGTGATGGTTGCACAGTCAAGAACAGGAGACGAACAAGACACCCATGATGCTTATTGGGCTACTGTGCAATATCATGATATGGGGTTGTTGCCGTTGGTCCGATCAAAGTTCAGAAGTGTTGTGTGCCCAGTGTATCTGAATGTATAATATAACCAGGAATAACTGAAATGATTATTCCTGGATGACACGAGCATATTCCACAAGGACAACGTCAGGAGCTGGAGTGGAGCCGGGGTCGTGAGACAGCATTTTCACGCACGGACCGGCCACGACAGACTACAGATCTCTGAGAATCCTCAGATGTGCAGTAGCCCGACTCAATCATCAATACACATCTTAGTGAAAAGTAACAGCAACTCGGGTAAAAATAAAGGTTGTGACATTGCATAACCATCTCAAAATAATGCCACAGTGAATGTGGCAAAATGTGTGCTGCAATCAAGGTGGTCCAGTTCATTATTGAAGTCTGGCTTTTGTCTTCTCTTTTCTAGTCCCAGGTAGTGTATCTACCAATTCATGAGGAAGAGTTCCAGTGCTGCTAGAGACTGTATGGAAATCTACTAATTCTCTTCCAGCGATAATTTAATGTGATAAACAAAACAATAGAGAAGTGAAGTTTGTCACACGTCAGCTTGGTTGCAGATTTATTAGAAACCTGTTCATATCTGAATTAATTTGTTGAAGGAAGTGTTGCCTTTTTGACCCTGATTCGCTTCCTTCACAGTCGGACTGAACGTATGACACAACACACCGAGCTACGCCTCAATAATTCCCTTCAGCTGCTTTTATCATTCATCTGCAGTTTAACCACATATACTTACATGCTCACACTCTTCACACATAATCGTGTTGGTCAGCTCGCCTACGAAGATACGGTCAACAAAGTTCATCTTCACACCATCTTTTCCATATGCTGAAAAAAAATAAAGAAAGAAGTTTCTGTTACCTGTATGTTAAAAATGAGTTTGTAACATATAATAAACATAAGTGTCAATTAGCACCATTAAAAAAAGTTAATAGCAAATCGATCACTAGTGCTTTTCCCTCTAAAAGCAGTGAACTTCTGTCACATTAAAACATATTTCATTCGTGCCCTCTGGTTCTCTGCTGAGCAGCTGCAATTCCAGCAACCGCCACAAGGTGGGACTATTGATCAGCTGTCAGGTGCTGCATGTGAACATGTGAATATGTGATCATGTGAACCTTTGACTTGGCGTTTGGTCTCCTCGTCCGCCGTCTTCTCTGTCGGATTGTTAAAAGCCTTCAAAATGCTGGCTTTCACCCTCTGCAGACAAACAGGAAGCACAAAAACAGAACAATGGGTTATAGTTAAAGTAGGATTCATATATGTACATTAATTATACAAATTGTTATTCAGGTCTTTTTGGTCCTTTTCTTCACTTTTCTTTATTACACCCATTAGAGAAATATCACAATCTAGCCTGCAGCTGAGTTTGACAGGTATACCCACTATCAGCATCATTAGTGTAAAATAATTATTGAGCTTGTCGAAAAATGTTAAAATGTAAATCTCTTAATTAACTCTGCATGCTTGTGTGTGTGCGTGTGTGTACAAGTCCTGCGCCGATCCCTCTTATTGAAGGTGACGTGGTCAGTGAGTGTGTTGGTGAGAGAGCTGTGAAGAGGCACAGCCACAGTAAAGCACCAATCAATAGATAATTGGCCATGGTCTATGTCTGAGTCGAGACCAATCAGCCCCCATTGTCCTGGGACCCACGCACAGCACTGGCTATTTAGGTCAGAGAGCCCCGGTAATCCCAGCCCGGCCAGTCTGCACCCCGCTCAGCCGGCAAAGTCAAACCAGGCTGTGGCTCGCCGACTAATTAATTACCAGTAACCCCCAGCATTCCTCTCTCTCTTGCCAGAGTAGCAGTGTGCACTGTCCCACACGGGCCGGGCTGCATGGGGGTGTGTGTGTGTGTGTGTGGGGGGGGGGTGAAGAGAGTTGCTGGTACGAGGGTGGAGGCGTAGATACTACACTGAAGACAGGGCAAAGAAGGCCAGTGCATGCCCTGAGAGGGAAATACCTACCATCTCAGCTAATTGGTGATAATTGACTGGGCTCATATTAGCATATTCACATCTCTGATACTAATGGCCAATCAACACAAACACTTAAGGCCTCCGATAGGTTAGTGACGCAACGAAAGACTACCAGTCTCTCACCGACACATACACAAAAGGACAGTATTTATCTGCATCTGTTTTAGATTTAAGTGACGACATAATTGAATTAACTGTTGGTTTGCAAAGTAATATTTATATAATTTAGTTTATTATTATTAATTATTATTATTATTATTATTATTATTATTATGTGTGAGAAAATATTCATCAACTACCCTCTGTTCTGTATTATATCTTGATAAGTAAATGAAGCTGAATAATGCATGAGCTCATTTAAAAATATTCAACACTGAAAACGCCACTGTATCCAAACTGTATAAACGAGTTCCTGAGTGAACGAGCAGAGGAGGCCAAACCCTCCCTCCTTACCTACTTGATTCAGCAGGGAGACAGACGTGTGTGTGTGTGTGTGTGTGTGTGTGTGTGTGTGTGTGTGTGTGTGTGTGTGTGTGTGTGTGTGTGTGTGTGTGTGTGTGTGTGTGTGTGTGTGAGGGTGGGAGGGGGCTGTGGGTGACCCTAAAGCACAATGGAACGGCCCTGGAGCTCATTCAGCAGCTGTGGGTTTCCCAAGAGCACACAATGACGCCGGTCCTGCCACTTGCAAGTCCCCTAAGTGGCACAACTGTTCGTGTTCACAAGTCTGAATAGAATCCGGGGATCCTAGCCTGTGGCCCCTCCTGGGCCTGAGGCTGACCACTAAACACACCCGTTAACTTCTCCTCCTTGGTTCACGTAGTCACTGGTGGGCTCTCCAAAGAGCCGCTGTGAGGTCTCTTAATTGCTCGGGAGGAGGGGGGGGGGGGGGTGTTGTTGCCAAAAGTATGGCATCATGAAAACATGAAAACCACTTACATTTGCAAACATGAACAGCATCGAATCGGAAAAAAAGACCAAATCTGACAGAAGAACAGCAGTATAAGGTAGTTTTAACTCAACTAATTTACCACTAACTTTATAATTCAGTTAAGATTTTGATGATCAGAAGAAGCTTAGCACTTTAGTTTGCTGGCATTTCTTCATTACATGGCTAAAATAAAGACAAGCTTAACTGTAAAGGCATATGCACACTACGAGACATGCAGGGCCACTTCTGGTCCCAGGACTATACCTATAAGCTATTCATCCGCCCCTCGTTCAGACTTGGTGTTAAACTACACGTGTAGCCACAGCTGCCCCGGGGCAGACCAACGGAAACATGGCAGGCGATCCGTGTCAGCGGCCTCTCCGACCACCACATTCACACGCCCAAGGACACAAAGACAGATGACTGGGGGACCGGGATTTGAACCGCCAATCCTTGGAATCATTGAATCCTGGGACGACCTGTTTGACCACCTGAGCCACTGCCCCCCCCTCCTTGTGTGTGAGGAGAGAACTGTTAAAGATACTAAATCAGAAAGTGAATTGACTGAAAAAAGTTTATTTAAAGCAACACAACGTAACTTTCAGCTTTTCTGAGTTTGGCGGCATCTTTTGGACAAAAGCGGTAGTGTTTTACCAGAAAGAACACTACGTTTCCCATGAGCACCAGCGCGTAGTGCAGGAAAACTCCTGTCCCGTCGCTGCATTTGTTTTGATGAGAGGAGACGGGACACTTTTCTGTTTCACCAAGTGAACAGACGGAACGCAAAAAAAAAGATGTTAAACTGCTGGAAAGGAACTGGAATTTACCGGGATACCTTAAACAAGGAAGCCAGGGAGCGGTATATGGAGAAAATAATGATTATTAATTATTATTAATTATAATAATAATTAATCCCTACTGAAGAGCCATGTGTTTCAATAAATTTGTATAATAGTACAACATACAGTACATGTTTTGTATTACTCTTACTTTTCTTTTCTTTTTTTTGACTGCTATATTATGCTGAAGAGGCTCCGAGGCGTGAGCAATATTTTGGTTTTCCTCGTGAGATAATTTTTTTCCTCTGCAGCTACAAATAAGAGTTAATATTTTTTCCTCAACAAACTAGTTTTATCTGAAGATTGGGGTTAATTGCACCGCAGAGAGCTGGCCAGCAACTGCGTTTAGCTGGCGAAGTGGGGAATAAAACCTGTGTTTTGATCCGACCCGTCTGTGTGAGTGTTTGTGGTTTAAGGCTGTTTATGGTTCTGCGTTAAATCGACGCAGAGCCTACGGCGTAGGGTACGGGGTAGGGTCTGCGTCGATTTAACGCAGAACCACAATTCAGGCTTTACTGTGTGGAAGGTGTTTGGTCGTTACAGCCGCGATCCAAAGCGAGCAGACGACTCTTTCACTCTTTTACTTTGTAATATCAGATACTTGGCCTGCGTGGTTCTGCCTCCGAGCAGGAAACCGTTGAAAAGTTAAACCATTAGGATCTTTTCCCCACGTCTGTTGTGTGGAGCTGCTGCAGCAGCAACGGGTTACCAGCTTCAGCGGAGCTGCGCTCCACGCTCCGCCCATTTTCGTCTCGACTGCGAATCGGGAAGGAGGGGGAAGTGACGTATGCCGTAAAGCAGTCAAAGTCGTAACGATTTGTAGTTTTTTAGTGTGGCAGGGTTCCTACCATGCTCCTCAAAGTTACATAGTGCCAGTGAAGGCGATACAGACCCCTCAGACCATGACAGAGGTTCATTAAACCTGTTGGAAGTTGATGTACCATCACAATGACTCTGGAAATATGATATTAAGGTGGAAAAGTTACGTAGTGTCGCTTTAAATCAAACCATCTTAAAGAAAATATCCAATTTTCCAAAAGAAGCCCAAGACACCAACATTTGTGACAAATGTGACCTTTATCATGCATAATACTACTAATAATAATGCATTTTATTTATAAAAGACACCTTTCATAAAACTCAAGGTCACTGTACAACATAAACTGTTAACAGAGGATAAAATACTTCCACCTCCAACTCGCATGTCCTGATCCTGATTTTTCCCCCTCTCTTATTTGCACTTAACACACTATGGAAACAATTCTGCTGCATGAAAACTCTTTATTCCTAGTGTCTTTAAAACAGCCTTCACAGATATAATATAGTACTTGCGGATGTGGTTTCACCAAATGTCCATCAGCAGACAAAGACATTCAGAACATACCAAAAGTACAGGAGGTGCTTTTATCCACAGTTGAAGGACATTTCTGTCACTACAAAACAAAATGTAAAAAAATAAAACTTCTGGCAAACGTCAGACTGTGACAAAAGATCCTCAAGAGCTCTCGCCTCAGAAAAAGGAAACAGAGCAAACACTGGTCTAACACTGTACATGTATGAACTGAGTGGGACGAGTGTAAACTCACTTTAGTTTCCTCCACTCGTATGGAGTCCAGTAAGTAGTGCAGAAGCTCCTGGCTGTCTTGTTGTTGGTAGCCCTTGAAGCGTGGAGCTCTGCAACCAAACAAAAACATATATATTCTTAAAAAAAAGTCAAAAACAACAGAAACAGGCTAAATTTAAGAAAGATCCTGAATGCTATTATAATACCACGACAAAGCTCTATGAGGAAAAAAAAAAGGGATGGGTTCAGAGGATGATAAAGAAGAAAGTAGAGGAATCTGTAGTTGTTACAGAAACACATTTGAGCAAGAGAGGCTCATTACTTCATATACAGTGTTTGAATTAACCTTGTCAAGAAAGCAAAACCAAAAGAGGCAAAGCTTATAAAGGGATATATGAAGGAAAAAAACAAGAGCGATGCTGTTGGGACTTCGTCCAGATGGAAAGCTCAGATAAAGAGCAATGTAGTTGGCTGTGGCGTTCTCAAAGGGTTCTCTGGCCCACCAACATACATGGCATGTACTGCTGGTTAGTGTGGGCAGCATTTGAGAAGGTTCATTTAGATCCAAGCTAGATTTCAGTCATTCCTGCACCCTGCTCCTTTCAGATGGGAGCGAGTGAAGACAAAGGCTTATTTTGTTGGCAAACAATACCAAACCATCTATTGAAATCAATAATAATACACCTACACAAAGAAAAAAAAACCCAGCTGAAAACGAACTAAATGTAAACAAAGGCGAACATCTACAGTGATCCTTTGTCAAGGTCTTTCCACAACTTTGTACTGCTGCAATAGTTAAATCCAGCCGGGCATCACAGCTCTCAGGTACATACTCCCTTTACTGTTTTAAATATGACCACATACATGTTGCAGACTTCAAGGCAGTCCAAACAAACTAACAAATACATACTGGTCATACTCCATGGATTCATTCAGCATGAATGAACCAACAAAAATACATAAACGTGACATTTTTAGAAATCAGAACAACCCACAGCTGATGCAGGTTTGTTTTTTTTGCCAATATGTTGGGCCATTTTTTTTTTCCAAACAAATTAAACAAATGGGCTTTAAAAGATAGTATCTAGTGCAGGGGTCGGCAACCCAAAATGTTGAAAGAGCCATATTGGACCAAAAAGACAAAAAACAAATATTTCTGGAGCCGCAAAAAATGAAAAGTCTTGTATAAGCTTTAGAATGAAGGCAACACATGCTGTGTGTTTCTATATTAGTTATAACTGGGGGAAGATTTTTTTTTCATTATGCACTTCAAGAAAAAAGTGGACATTTCGAGAAAAAAAGTCTAAATGTCGAGAAAAAAGTCGAAATGGGGATGAAAAAGTCAAAATTTTGAGAAAAAAGTCGAAATGTCAAGGAAAAAGTCAAAATTTTGAGGAAAAAAGTTGAAATGGCGAGATTAAAAAGGAAAGGAAAAAGGAAGAAAAAAAGAAAAAAAAGAAAAATAAAAAGGAAAAAAAGAAGAAAAAAAAGTAGAAAAAAGAAAAAAAGTAGAAAAAAAGAGAAAAAAAAGGAATAAAAAAAAGGAAAAAAAATTTAAAAAAAGAAGAAAAGAAGGTCAAACATTTTTAAAGAAGCTCCAGGGAGCCACTAGGGCGGCGCACTAGAGTCTGGGATCAAAGGAGCTGGTCACATTTTTGTCATCGCCAGACATGCCGGTTGATCGGCGAGATGTTGTCAGGCACCGGCTGTTGCCAATTAATGAAAAAAAAGAAAGGAGGAAAAAGAAACGGCCAATAATCCGCACAATAAAAACTATCAATCTCTACCTTTAATTTCCTTGACTCTATACAGGCAAAGCAGGCCGAACCTTCATCGTTACTCCCAGAGCAGTAAGAGCGAAGGCTCTCCTTGGGTTCTTCCCCTGGCCATCCACCGTGAAGCAGATGTGTGGACAGATGCCAGGGGCAGATGGGCAACTAGGGCTGGAGCCATGGCAACCTGTTGGGCTGGTTCAGCCACATAACCACAGGACAGGTCGGTCAAACACACACCGAGGAGAAGCCACCGAGAAAAGGCTGAGGACACTTGGAGGAGAGGGTGTCTGAACTCCTGTGGAGGTCAGGTCAAGATATTCATTTTCTGCCTCACTAAAGAAACATCATGTCTTCGTTTCTAACGTGTTTTGAATATGAATAACAGCCACAGATTCTTCAGCATACCTGAAACATATCACCTATAAATCACTTTTTTATCATCCTTGTGTAAGCACAACCTGGTTTATTTATTAAATAAATGCAAAAAATGCTACTTATAATCTTCTTGTTTCCTTTGAGAGGCATTAACTCGTACAAAAATTAAGGAATGGCAGGTGACGTACGTGAAAAACTGATTAAAACTAGTACATCTGAAGGAACCCAAACACCAAGATGTTCTCCGTCCTTTGTGTCATTTTTGTTGAGACACATGAAGAGGGAGGCGGACGCGTAGAGCTCATACGAGCCCTAACAGAAAAAAACAAGGTGAAGGAAGGGCTCGGCCCGCCAACGAGCCCTCCACAACGATCAAGAAAGGGAGAGATGTACACCAGATCTGAGAATGAACGTATGAGTGAGGAAAAGATGAGAAGACGGCCTGAGA
The DNA here is from genome assembly GCF_033807715.1 of Cololabis saira. NCBI lineage: Eukaryota > Metazoa > Chordata > Actinopteri > Beloniformes > Belonidae > Cololabis > Cololabis saira. Next base: position 11,936,494 of record NC_084589.1, read on the forward strand.
TGAAGAGGAAGTGAACAGCTAAGGCTGGGATGAGTGGGAATGAGAAGGTCTGGAAGCTCATCCCGGTGGAGAGAAGCAGAAGGGCCCTGTAGCTCTGCTCTCAATCTGGCCAATGCAAACAGCTGCGGTGCTAATACAATTAATAGCCGGATGAGTTAGTACCAGACACAAGGCCACACAAGCTCCCCCCCCGAACATACACGTATGAGCGGGACAAAGCACCCGCATACATGTCCAATAATCCACTCACTCTGTACTCGCACGCAGCCATGAAACGAAGAGATGGGAGTCCCTGATCTGCATTAGTCTATTAAAATGTTTTACATGAAAGAAAAAAAAACTGCCCTAAGAATAGAAGACTATTCTAAATATGTATAATGTTCAAGAAATAAATTCACATATAACTCTGGGGGTGATATATGACAACATTCCGACTCAAGTGTTTACTAGTATAACTTGTGACTACTACTGGAATTGCTAATTATTGATCTAAGAAATAATTATTAATCTCTAGATAACCCATTTCGTTTTCGTTTTCATTTTATTTTCTTATTTAAGTTTACATTCATTGCACTACTACTACTTTTTTGTTATGTCACTATATTAGTATCTTTTTATTTATTTAACATTTTTTTAAATTTTTATTATTATTATTTATTTTATTTGATTTATTTATTTATTTATTTGCTATTCCCAAAGGAAAATTAATGATGACATATGATATATATATATATAAAGAAACAAATTCACTTTCATAACAATAACTAATGATTCATCTAAAGCTGTCACCATTATTAAAAGCTAACCAGTTTTATGTTTCTTGTCAGAAACATAATAAATTGACAAAAATACCAGATTTAATCTTAATACAGTTTATTTCCCCCACATCAGAGCAATTCCTGCTTTTTTGCATTTATCCGGCAAAAGCTGTGCTAAAACTGAACAAAAGACGGAAACATTCTGTGAAGTTCTTACATACTGGTATGACTATTCACCAACGATTCAGCTGAGTTTTATTAAAATCATGATTTCTTCTCTCACGCTGGACTAATTAAACATTCTCTGCTACCGATAAAAATATTTGTGTTATCTATTCTTTTATACACATGATGTGCTAGTATACAGGTTTTAAATGCTGTATGTTAAACAAAGAAGAAACCAACATCCTCATTTCATGATTCCTTAAGTGTCAAGGTTGACTAAAATAAACTGATGTACAAAAGTTGAACCTTATGTTGGAGTTCAAACTTAAAAATATATGAACAAGCCAACACTTTAGGCATTTCGTGGCATCTCTAAACAAGAGCTTGTTCTTTAAAAGTGAGTGAAATGCATGTGTGTTGGTGTAGAAAGGTGTGCTGACAAGATACCAGCACTAGATGGAATTCATTGTTGTCTTCTGCTATTTCTATCAGGAATGAAAGACGCCTTACAAGGCTTACCTCTAAACAATGTTTGAAAGATGTGGGTATGCGGACATTTATTCACTGTAGATGGATAGAGAAGAGCGCCGGCATACTTTTCATGTTTGCAATACAAAAAAAAAAAAAAGAAAAAGTGCCCAGTGCCAGTCCTGCGAATTGAATCAGTCCTTGAAAGAAGCAGGTGTAGATGAATGCTTGTGTGTGGCTTTTTCTTCCAGCTCAGGTATTAGAGGGTGCTTCCGGAGACACAGATAGATGAAGCATTGATGAGCAAACGCTACTTTAAAATGTTGTAGTTCCTCAGACTCAACACAGATGGATGATGGACAAATACGTATGGGCTGGGGATCGATTCAAATATCAAGAATCGATTCGATTCCGATTCTTAAGATTCAGAATCGATTATCAAGATTTGATTCGATTCGGATATTGATTTGGGTTAGTGTTATTAAAACTGTTTTTTGAGCTGTTGCATGAATTATATGACTGTAGTTATGCAAAATATTAATACTAGTATTATATTGAGATTCAACAGCAAGTATTGGCAGCTAATGATGCTGTAAGGACCAATCAGCTCCCAGAATGCTGATAGAACTGCTTTCAGAAACATCGTGGGTCAGAATTATCAAAACAGATCCAGGGCAAACAGAGACGGATGAAATCGGTTTTAATTTTTCCCACATTCCGTTTTTATTTGTTCCATTTTCGGTCTATTTTGGTTTTTAATTTTTGAGAATTTGGTTTTTAGCATTTTTTGCAAATGTAACCCCAAGACAGTTTATAAAGTAATGAAATATAGACAATTTATGCAATTATAACTGAACACTTTAATGTTTTCATACCTTTAAACATATTTAAAGGCAAAAACATGGCACCAGTTATTCTCGTGTCCAACAAAACATTACTTTTTTGGGGATAAACAAAAAAATAACCAAAAGTTGTAATGTAATGATGAAAAAAAAAAATACATAAATAAATTTAAATTTTTTTTAAAAAAAATCGATCTTTAGACATATGAATCGACTTTTAGGAATTAATATGAGAATTGATTTAGAATTGGGAAATCGATTTTTTTCAACACAGGCCTACGTATGTGAATATATTTTTTTTTCCTCCCCCCTCCCCGTCTTGCCATTAATTACTGGCTCGCTGCTAACTATCTCTATGGCATGCTGGGTACAAGCTGCGACCCTCCCTGGCACCAGATAGAGAGTGGTGCTGACCACACAACAGACATACCCTGGCACCGGTCCGAACACAGATTAGAGCCCTTTCTCTGGCAGGAGGATGAGGAGGCTGTAGGGTACTCAGCTGCTTGTAAGTGAACACATGCACCAACACACACACACACACACACGGACGCACACAGTAAACCAAGCAGAGCCTCAGTGTTGGAGATAAACACTCAAACTGTCCTCGTTTGGAGCCAGAAAGCTTCAATAACCTGCTTGTCAACACAAACATACTGAGAAAGACAGTCAAAGGAAAAAAATGGAAAAGAGATGTCAGTCCTGACAGGTCAAGGGCAGACCCGGCGCTCTCGGAGAGAAAAGAGCCTGCAGCAGCAAGTGAGGATGGCAGCATGTTGCTGGAGTAAAGGTCGCCACAATGGAAAAGTATGCCCTGGTAATCAGAAGCAGTTCTTGACCTTTCCTTTTCACGTCAATGCTGCAGCTCTGAGAGAACGTAGACAACTGATAATGTGAAGGAGACTTATGAAAAAATAAAGGAAAGTGAGAGAGCTCAACATTAAACGAGACGTGCACACTTTGTGGATGTTTGAACAATTGCAAATATGAAAACAACTAAGCTTAAATTAAAACACGTTGCAAATATTTTCCTTTTATATTTAAGTCCAACATAAGACTGAAAAAAAATCCCAGCAAAACTGGAAATGCATTCATTACTGTTTAATTTATACCAGTTTCTATTGAACTGTTTAAACAAATAAGAAAGAAAATAACTGGAACCATGCTGAGGTCAATGCTAAAAGTGTAGAAGTGTTCACCACTCTGAGAGACTTCATGTCTCAACAATTTACAAATAACTCTTCTAAACCTTTAAGATTCAGATTTCTTAAAAAAAAAAAAGGGATAAGCTGGTAACCTCTTCGTTCAATACTTCAAGAGTTAATATATGATTCTACATGGGTGGAATAACACAAAACTTGCACATCTATGAAGGTGTCCTTAAAGTTAAACCATGCATACATGTTTCAGGTCTTTTTGACAACACAAGCCATGTAGATATGTTATTTTTTTAGATTTTAAGGTTTAAACCATTCCTATTTTTTAATCCTTTTAAAATGTAGTTATTTGTTTACTACCAATAATGTTAATATTGTTTTGTGGGGCATTTTTTTTGCAAAGAAGAACATTTTCTGTTTCAACACTTGATAATTTACAAGGATAAAAATGTATTCAAACAAACGTAATAAATGCATTCATTTTCTTCTGTTGCTGCTCAGCTCATAGTCACCAGTTCTTGAAATATATTTCTATATGAAGCCACACAAAAAAACCCTGAACTATTAAATTCTTGTTACTGATGGATTTTAGATCTATGTATTTTTCTGACATTGTCAGAGTTCTGACATTGAACTTTCCGTATGGAAATATTAAATGCATTTATTGGCTTTATTTTAAACAAACATGGCTGCTTATGCTTAAAGCCATATCTCTCTACTCAAATGCATGCTAGTGGAACAAATTGCCCCCATTAAAAGTAGACATATGAATGCATAAAGGTGTGGGCAATGCTTGATGTTTGAATGCACAATTGCCTGCATGTGTGTTTCAGGTTTCAGGTGTCAGGTGAGGTGGCATGTACACGTACATGCACTGAAAACACAAAAACACGTTCAGAGTCCTGTCTAATGACAGTAAAGTACCAGAGTAACTCAAAGCTGCACCAGGGATGTATCCAGTCATCCAAAATTAAAGGCCCTGGTCACCCACCTGCACTACTAAACAGTGAAGGACCACTGGCGTACACACAAACAGGGATGCAGCGTCCAACCAGCAGTGTACCATGCTCAAACAAGAAGTCAGTCGACCAAATGTTCAACCGTTCATAAAAGGTAACAAAATAAACGTTCACCCTACAAAAGCAGGCTGCGTCTGCCATTCACACAGCCCTGCCAGACCTTGATCTGGATCAAACACGACACAGGTGGGAGAGCACTGTGGCAAGTAGCAGAAGCCCTGCAAACAGCTAGCTGCTGTTATTATCAATGTATTGTTAATATCTGACATGGTATGTTGGCTTCAGGGTGTTTTGTGTATGTTGAGGTTGGATTGTGTGAAAGGCACGCAGCTGGGACCAGGTGTTAACTGGGTCCGGCTGGTTAATGATGTTCACCACCGCAGCAACGGGATGAAAGCAGCTGAAAGCCGAGGCTCTTGAATTGTAAACTGTTTTGCTGGTGATGGAAAATTGTGACAGTGACAACAGAGTCTGATGACTTCCCTGGCCCTGAGATCAAATATCTGACACAGCCTGGAACCTGAGGTCTGACGCTTGTTTTATACAAACCCCGTTCCAAGAAAAAGGTGGGGGGGAGGCGGGTTCTGTAATCAGACATGCTTTTGGGAAAAACAGACATTTGTTTCCTTTTTCCAAAGAGGGAAAAAAAAAAGTGTGTCGAGTGTGTTGCTGACATCAAATTCTGAAGTCTGATTATATTTTCCAAATACTCCAAAGTAGGTCAGTGAAGACACTGAAAATCACTTCCTTTCTACTTGTGTGTGTTAAACACGCACAAATGTACACATTACAGGTTAAATTTTTGGTGCAACATCATAGCTTTTCTGGAAGTGACATTTGTAGTAGTCACACACACACAAAATGGCTTTTTCAAATGTTTTCCAAAATAATATTAAATCTTTAGAGTTTAAGAGTATACGTTTTAAAAAAGAGAAATATTAAAAGAGTTCAACTTCCCTCTGAAAGAGAGAGATAGATGACTTTATTCATCCCCAAGTGGAATATTGCGTGTGTGTGTGTGTGTGTGTATATATATATATATATATATATATATATATATATACATACATATACACACATATACACACACACTCATGTATATGTATATAAAAAGTCTTCACACCTCTGTACGGGTTATAGGTCACATTAAAAGGTGGAAAAAGTTGTGAAATTATTTGTATTGCTGTAATTTTTTTTATATCATGAAAACCTGGCATTTGAACAGGGCAGGGGTGTGTAGAATTTTTATATCTACTGTATATGTGAAGAACGTGAGGCTCAGACGAGCGTGTGTCGACAGAGAGGAGGAAATGTCAGAGAGCGGGAGCTTACTTGTGGCAGAGCTGGTTGAAGAGGATTTTGGGGTTGACCGGGCCTTTCCCAGGCTCCTTCATGCTCTGCAGGAACAGAAACATGGCCGAGGTCAGAGGCTCTGGACCGGGCAGCGCAACCGTCAGCGGACTCTGGAAAATGAGGATGTGTTCACAAGCGTTATTCCCAAACTAGATAACGATGACAATTCTGTGAGATCGATAGGAAAAAAAATAGCAGTTCCTTATTTGAATTTGATTTCCAAAGTTCAAAAGAACACTGTATGTTCACAATGTATCTTTCTGTTATTGATTAAAACATTTAAGAAAAAAATGAAGGGGAAAGCGGAGCACGGTACCAAATTGGCGTCCGCAGGTGGACAGATCCTCAGCTTGTAACCTTTCTCCCTCACTTCCTGGATGAGGTCGATGAGCAGGTGCGTCTGGGACAGGTTCTGTTCACACAGAGGAAACAGTTGTTCTTAGCACACTATACTCATCTATTCTGCAAATGCATCAGACAAAGCCTCTAATTCACCACATACCCACATGTTGATACTCATCAAGGTCCAACAACAATTAGATTCACAAGACAACATTGCAACCAAACTTATGATCGTTAAGAGATGCAAAAAAGAAAAAGAAAAAAAAGAGAAAGAAATGTGTTGCTTTGCTTGTGGCCATTTAAAATGTTCAATTAAAACAGCTGTGCAAAACGATAAGTCCATTTTAGCAAGATTTGGGAACTTGTGGTGAGCTCATTATTCTGAAAGAGGCTTTCAAAATTATCTATGATCTGTGATTTTAAAACACAAAGGAGAGCCTTGGCAAAGAGGTGGCCTGAAGCAGTCATTGTCCCCACATGTTAGAGAAGCATCTTTTCCTTCTCTTTCAAGGGATATTTGTTTTGTCACATCCTGGCGATAAAGACTGTTGCTATGGAAAACACACAATGGAGCTGGCATTGTGAATGCAGACACAGCTCATCCTCTGACAATTATGTGTTTTCACCAAAAAGATTGCAATTTTCAAGGAGACAATACAGAGGGACAGAGATAGGGAGGGAAAAACATGTAAAGCACGCTCACTCGAATTTCAATCAACAAGGAAGACCCTGAGGGTGATTAACAAAATGCCAGAAAAAAACAGCTTCATTGTTGAGGAGGCATGTCAGTTTGCAGTCACCATGACATGACCAGAGAAAGACTGAGGAGGCTGTGTTGTGTTGTCGTCGACGCGCTTTGCACCAACTGAGTCCCACTCGTGTTTACGCAGGTAAACACGGCCGAGCCGGCGCTGTATTTGCTGCTACACTGAACGTACCAAACAAAATCACCTGTATGCACTCAGTCATTGTAGAACCGCATCACGTTTACCGGCGGCCGGATTCGGAACAGAAAGCATGTGATGAGTTTACACGCTCTGACACCTATAAAACAAATACAAACCCTATTTTCCTGTTACAAAAAAGAGTGTTAAGGATAATTAATAGATCTGACTATTATAAACCAACAAATAATCTTTTTATTAAATATAACACCTTAAAATCCCATGATATAGTAGAGCAGAAAACTGTTTTATTTGCTTTTAAAGCCCAGCAGAAACTGCTTCCAAACTGCATTCAGGACCTGTTCAAGATAAAAGAAACCTGTTATGACCTGAGGGGGAAACTCATGTTTGAGACGACGACAGCAAGAACTAATATCAAAAAGAGATGTACATCAGTTAAGGCTAGAGACATTTGGAATAGTTGTAATAACAACTTAAAAATGTTTAGTTCTATCCTCAAGTTTAAGAAATTGTTTAAAGAAAATACTGTAAATAAATATAAAACACTATAATTATAAAGTATAATATCAAAAACATTCTAGAATGTGAAACGTCAATTTTATATTTTGTCTTACTTATTTTTGTCTTCTTTATGTATTGTTTGTTTCCACGGAGTAAAAGCTAATGTCTCATATTTTTGCTGATCATAAGAAAGAAGGGTAGGCACTATAAGCTACGGCTTCAGCCTACACCTTTTCGGCAAAAGAAATGTTGTTTTTTTTTCTTTCCTTTTCATCTTGTTCTGCAAAGTGTGTACAAGCCGAAATAAAGATTCATAACATAACATAACATTTGACAAACACAGGATCTCTGGAGATGAAGCATGAGCTTGTAGGTGGGCCGTAAACCATAAAAACCCACTCAATGACATCATATTTTATATAAACTGGGCCGAAATTCCATACGTCCATCCTAATGAGTATGCAAAATGAGTATGCGAGATTTCTTAGTGCGTCCAAAACATTAGAACAATAGTATGCTCTATCCACACTCATTCTGGAGAGTTTTATTAGTGTGGATTGATGGACACTAGCTGAGCAGAAACTTCCCACAATGCAATGCAGTGGTGTTTGGTTGCTAAGTGATACGTATATGTCATAAGTATAATATTAAGTATAATAATTTTATTATATAATATTAATATTATAATATTCGTATATAATAAAATAATATAATGTCATCTTGTTTCGGCCAGAATAAACGGGAAATAGCGGAGCGGAGCGCTGCCACTGCTGCCACTGCTGCTACTGCTGCTGTGACACGTCACTTCCTCCCAACAGCAGGAAGTGACATGTGCGCTCTTAATAGTACGTCCGAATTAATACACACTGCTGATATTTACTCAAAAGTGTGTCGAATTTAAGTATACTTTTTAGTATATACTGTTTAGTATGGCATTTCGGACGCACCGCTGGTCATCAGTATGTTTCTTTCATAACAAGAGTCTCTGAATACTTATAAAACAATCACACAAACTTCTACAGAAGCTAAATCACTACCCACCTGCATGACAGCGTTGAAGAAGCAAGTGTTCCCGAGGTTGTTTATTCCCTTAACAGGGACCAGGGTGCTGTTGATGACTGGGTTCTTTCCTCTAGGTTCAGCATGCTCTGATGGTTCATCGCGCAGTTTGAGAATCTTGGGTGATGCTGCTGGAACACAGATATTAAGCACATGAGGACGAGTGCTCGCTGATACTAGAGGTCTAAAACATATAGGTTGTCTTCACCCATGGGGTTTGGGTCATAAACTCTACCTTGACTTTTAAAACCCCAACTGAAGCCAGCCTGAAGTATGACTGAGACTTTAGCAGGACAGGGAAGTTGGCCTTGTACTTTATTGGACAGTGGTCCAATACCAAAGGAAATTTAAAAAAAAGAAAGAATTTAGCCTTGAAAGGAGACTGGAGCTGGAAGCGGGGTGCGAGGATGGCAGCTGGAAGGAAAGCTGGGTCATTTGGGAAAGCAGATGACAGCTGTTGAAGTTTCTGCTGGTTAGTGAGGGAGGGGCAGGAGAGATGGCTCTGCAGAGCCAGCTGTTCCTCCGGATCACCAATGGAAACTAACCTTCAGCAGGAACCCAGATGGTCCGGGTCTAGCGGAGGCAGACTGTGGTGGACGGACCGGGGAAGGTACCGTCACCGTGAGAGCTGCCAGCCGCTAACGGGGACGCTCACACCTTTATGGTTCAACAATGATAATGATGTACTAACTACATCTGTTACTACGACCGATGTGCTGTTAAATCTGGTTAGCTGCCGGGCGAGGAAAAATAAATATATGAATTAATTATTAAAAAAATGTAATTGTACTGTTATGGGCTTTGAAAACGGGTATATGTTTAATATTATGTTGTTGGCGAGTAAGAAGGCTCTCACGAGAAAGTGGTTGCAAACTGAAACTCCCACCGTTGAGGTGGCAGTTTCAGTTTGCAACTGAATGAGATGAGATCAATGTTATCCATGACATTTTTGTCATGGAAAAACTGACATTTGTACTTAGACTTGAACATGAAAAGTTTGAAGACTGCTGGAAGTCATGGACTGAATATGTATCCTCCTTTAGATTGGACTTTAAGTAATCTTTAGTAGAAGAGACTAATCCATTAACTCCCCCTAAGTTCTTGAGCTAGTCTACTGTTGTTTTTAAAATTTTGACTCTGTGATGTTTCAAGTATTATATTGTTTCAGGTGGACATGTTTGTAGCTAGTCCCCCTTCCTTCTTTTTTTTCCCCTTTTCCCTCTCCATTTTCCTTGCTATTATACTAGGAAAAGAGCAGGTAAAAAAGGTGTGAGAAATATAGTTTTTTTTCTCTCTTTTTTATTATTTTTCCCCCCTTCCCTTTTTTATTATTTTTCCCCCTTTTTCCCTCTCTTTATGAATGAGTTGTCTCCTTTTGATTTTTATTTTATTTTTATTTATATCAAAAACAGGGACATGATGTAAGCATGCAATATTGTATAACATGTATCACCTTTGTTCCAAATAAAAATTTGAATGAAAAAAAATTAAAAAATAATTGAATCGTGTTCGGAAGGAAAACCTGAAAATAACAGAATTTGTGATGATTCAAAGCATTTTTGTAAGCAGCATGTTTTTCCATTTTTCTTCATATGGTTCTTGTAAATACATTTTTTTTGGCAATTAGAAGTTTGAGATATTCTCAAACTCAAATATAAGTTTGACAATAACGTGTTTGTTTTTTTCATAGTTTAGACTGCATTTCTACCTTTGAAGCAGGAAGTCCTGCGGAGGGAGTCAGAGGTAAAGTAATATTTACTTGTGAAAATGTAGGAATGAGCTTAAACATTTTTCGTTGTTTTATACTGGATCGGTGGGATCGATGGGCTTGGCCACAACTTTTTTTTTCTTCCTTTCTTCCTCCATGCTTCTACACAAACGCTGATGCTCCAAAAGCTTATTTTTCATAAACGTATACAGGTCAAGCAAAGGACAGTCAACAAGCAATCCCTTTCCTCACCTTTTAAACTTAAATGACAGTTTTTCTAAACACAAAAATGTGTCCTTTCACGTAGAGAATCATTTATTGTAACGTGCTGCAGGTATGTGACTGAATTGATGTCACCTGACACAGATTTAGGGATTTTGGGTTGAAGTGACAAGCATGCAGTCCTCCAAAAAGCTAACAGAGCCTCGTTCTCAGAGAAGATGCTATGCAGAGGTTAAATGATTACAAGTTAAAAGTCAGTTTGTAAACTTTAGACAGCTTCCCCATTTACATGGCGGGTGGAAATCTTTTCTCAAGTCTTGGCAGCTTGAACTGCATCGACACTGACAGTTACAGAACTATCAACCAATTACAATATAGTGAAATGAAAGTAGAAGTACAATTTAAAAGTTTCATGTTCTTAAAAAACATTTTAAAAGGACTGACAGATATAATTCTTACAGTATGTTTAGAGCCATGTCCAAAATAAATAATAAATAAAATAAAAACCAAAGTTTAGTCTTTTTTTGAGCTGATAACACATTTTGGTACAAAAGGCAAATTCTTTCAGGGACACCTAATAAGCTGTTAACATTTTAAGAGCTGCACAGTGTAGTGCAATCTAAGAAAGGCTGGGGGAAACAAAGAGACTTTGGTTCCTGAATACTTTACCGTGTAAGCCAGTCAAGAGAGCAGGCTTGTAGTGAGGTCACTAGTCAAATCTATTGACCCACAAACCTTCAGAAGAACCTGCAGCTTTACTTCTCCTCAACACATTTTAGCACATATTGAATTTATGAAAACCACTAATTGTGCACAAAACATTTATTGAAAAGGGTATTCAACCTACAGTGATGGAAGCCCATCGCTGGCCGCTACCCAGCAAGCTTTTCTTCTGAAGGCCAAGGACATTTCCACAAGTGTTCTGGTCCCAATGTGACCCTTGGGCTTCTTGCTCAAGGCCTGGCAATTTACATTTTATACTAAATCAAAATCAGCAAAAACGAGTCCAAAGGAAAGAGCTATTCTTTGTAACAACTGTTGTGATGAAGGGAGAGTTTCTATGTTTCCACCCTCACATGGTCATGAGCTGCATGTAATGACCGAAAGAATAAGATAAAGATAAAAGCGACTGAAATAAGTTTCCTACTTAGGGTGGCTGGATTCTCCCTTAGACACAGAGTGGGGGACTCAGTCCTCCGGGAGGGAGTGAGGATAGAGTCACTGCTCCTCCACATTAAGAGGAGCCGGTTGAGGTGGTTTGGGCATCGGGTGAGGCTGCCCCCTGGATTCCTCCCTCGGGAGGAGGTTCAGGCACGACCAACTGGGAGGACGCCCCGTGGAAGACCTAGGACATGCTGGAGAGACTACAGGACTGTCTCAGAAAATTAGAATATTGTGATAAAGTCCTTTATTTTCTGTAATGCAAAAATGTCATACATTCTGGATTCATTACAAATCAACTGAAATATTGCAAGCCTTTTATTATTTTAATATTGCTGATCATGGCTTACAGCTTAAGAAAACTCAAATATCCTATCTCAAAAAATTTGAATATTCTGGGAATCTTAATCTTAACCTGTAAACCATAATAAGCAATATTAAAAATTTTTAAATATTTTTTTTTTTTTTTTTTTAATTGCATTACATAAAATAAAGAACTTTATCACAATATTCTAATTTTCTGAGATAGTCCTGTATATGCATCTCTCGGCTGGCCTGGGAACACCTCGGTATCCCCCGAGAGGAGCTGAAGGAGGTGGGAGAGGGAAGTCTGGTCCTCTCTGCTTAGGCTGCTGCCATGACCTGACCTTTGATAAGCAGAGGTCAGCGGAGGGATGGAAACATTAGCACTAGAGCAAACACACATACAAACACTCATGGACAGTCACTGAGTGCATGGACGATCTTGTTTTCAGCATCAACAAGGCCACTTAAACTTTTCATTGAGTTTCAGGGCTGCTGAGAAACGACATGTAAATATTTTGCCTCATCCCAGAGTGTGGGGATGGGAGGTTCAGCGTTGGGGAGGTTCAGCTTTTTGGGACGATGTGCTGCTGAGGCGCTCCACCCAGTGGTGTTAAAAGCATCTGGCCCTCCGTGGCGGCAACATCTGGAGGCCTATTTTCATCTTCAATACAAAGCCATAAGGGAGTTAGCATATGTCAACACGCACAACGCATGGAAAACAGGCGAAGACAGGGACATACAGAGGCCACAATTAAGTAAACAAACTGTTTTTGGTGTGAAACAGGAAAAGTCTGAAAATATTTGTTGGGGGAAAAGTGAAAATATTTGTTACCACAAACGTAGGCGAGTGGGTGAGAGAAACAGAGAGAGCAAGAGTGCGCAAATTAGTGATTCTACTTGTTGGGATGTTTGCGAGAAGGGACACAAATCCTGGGATTTGATGCAACTTGAGTTGAAAGGCTGCGACTGGCACTTAAGAGACTGCAGAGGAATGAGGAAACTAAACAGGCGGAATGGGGATGCCGATGGACACACACTGCATCTGGGACCATCACCCAAGGTAAACAATGTTCAGGGAGCCATCTGGTTGAGACTGGAGGGGGAGGAGTGGGGGCGCGGGAGGCAGAGGGTGAAGGGGAGGGTTGCAACGAGCACAAGCATATGGAAAAGCAGATTTTTCCTCTCCCTGCAGCAGTCATGAAGGCAAATGTAGGCATGCGCTGCGGCCACGCTTGACTGTGCTGCACTCGGCACCACCACCTGGCCCTCCTTGCTCAGCCACCGAGTGTGGGCAGCAGTGACACTGTGGAGCCTTTCCCCAGGGCAGGGGAACGCACTGAGGTGCTCAGGCTAGCCTACTTCCATGCATGTACACCAACACCTCCTGCATGCCCCGGCTCTTTTTCACATGAAGAGAAACAAACGCTTTCTTCGCTTTTGCACAGAATAATACAAAACTACATTCATTCAGGTTAAGATTCTTAAAAAATACTATCGTTTTGACTAGGCCTGTGTTGAAAAGATCGATTCTCCGATTTTAAATCGATTCTCATATTAATTCCTAAAAATCGATTCATATGTCTAAAGATCGATTTAAAAAAAATAAAAATAAATAGTTTTTTTTCATCATTACATTACAACTTTTGGTACTTTTTTGTTTATGCCCAAAAAAGGAATATTTTGTTGGACAGGTTAAAAACCAAATTCTCATAAATGGGGAAAAAATAAAAGCGATTTCTTTCGTCCTCTGTTTCCTCCCTGGATCTGTTTGGTAATTCTGACCCACACGATGTTTCTGAAAGCAGTTCTATCAGCATTCTGGGAGGTGATTGGTCCTTACAGCATCATTAGCTGCAATACTTGCTGTTGAATCTCAAAATAATACTAGTATTAATATGTTGCATAACTAGACAGTCATATAATTCATGCAACAGCTGAAAAAACTGTTTTATTAACAGTAACCCAAATCAATATCGGATCGAATCGGATCGTGATAATCGATTCTGAATCTTAAGAATCGGAATCGAATCTTGATATTTAAATCGATCCACAGCCCTAGTTTTGACAATTTGTCAAGCTGAAGCAAGACCGTAGCAGACTTCATCTCATGAAACGGCAACAATCGTGAAACAATTCCCTAAACAAAACGTATTCATGTTTGTTTTACGCCAACATCTGCTGCTTTGTGCACCACACTTGCCACGATAGCAATTTCAGTCCAATAACCACTTGGAAGAAAAAAAAAAAACCCTGATATAATCAAACTATCAACAAGCGTCTGCAAAAAGACATTTTCAAACAGACTTTCCAATGTGGTTCACAGTCGGGTTGAGAGGCTGTCAGATTGTGTAGCCAGTGGGCTTCACCGATGCATCCATATTCAGTTACAGTGAGGCGGCGTGGAGGGCCGACGCCGGCTCACTTCATGCAGAGCAGGCAGTCAAGAGGAAGGCCAGGCAACACCAAATGTCTTATTAATTTGCTAATTTGTTGTGACTGCAAGGCATAAAAAGCTTGTTTCCTTGCCATCTGAGGCCAAGAAAACCCACTGACATGTTACTTAGACACACACACACGGATAAGCAAACAGATTTCGCTACCCACTATCTGCCCTACTTTTATGTGTGGTGGTGGTAATAAAGACAAAAATCCCTCTTGATTACTCCCATGAAGCCCCACCGGGGAACAAACATCTGGCTATTGACTTGGCAAAGCTAAACCGACAGTTAATAAAAGACTGTCGCTTTCATAAGCAACAAGCCGGTTCAGGAGACCAGGTAAATAAATGTGCAGTAATGCTTTGACTCAGCCTTTGGTCAAAGACCATAAAAACCAACCACAAGCATAATTCTCTGAAAAGAGCCCAGAAGCAAACTGGACCCATGTGCGCCTCATCAAGAGAAAAACAGCAATACTTTAAAAAAAAAATGTAAATTTTCATCACCCTAACATGTGATGACTTTTCAACGCTGCCAGAATCTCGTTCAGCAATCCAGGCAGTGAAAATAAAATAAAACTGCTTTCCAGCTCCATTTAACATCACCAGGTTGATGCAACTTTGGTCTGTTGTCTTTCACTGGAACTAGATTCACAATAAGGGGCACAAGACAAGGAGAGACGTTAAGGCTGATGGCAACACTAAATAAAGGCAGTGTGGGATCTGGAGCACATGGTGGCGTTGATCCCCAACCCCACCACAACATACTCCGCCCAGTAATCCACAGCTGCCCCCATCATTTTATCTGTGCTAAGTTTTGAGGCTAAGCAAACTCTGAGGAGCAGAGATATTGTCTAAGTAAATGTGTGAACTGGAAAATATCTGGCTTCCTTCACGCTGAAACTGAAAACTTACTTTGGTCATTTCAAGTGTTGATCACTTGTAACGGTACTTTCCAAAGTCATAAAAGCAGTTTCAGTTTCCTGGTTTCCTTAAAAGTGGACAAAAAGGCCTTGTTTAAAAAGTACATCTACATTTAATAAAATAATATTTTAGGAGCCTGGTCAGGGAAATTTTCCTCTGCCAAATCTACTTAAATACTGTTTTTATAGCTTGCATATTATCAAAAAGGCTAAATGAAAAGCCATATGAGAGGCCTCTGCCCTCTAAAGCTCTCATTGTTCTTTATTTTTCTAGCTATACTCCCCAGAAAGACATGAAGCTGACAAATAAATAACTGGTGGTTAACCTTATAAACAGAATGACAGGATGATACTTATAGTTTACAAATCTGTTACCAACACTCCAGAGTGATGTTAAAATAATAATATTGGCATATAATACATTAATAAGAGTAATGTAGCCTAATTATAGAGATATACAAAAAAACAACCATAAAACAAGAAAAGAATTGTCTGTCTTTTCAGCACCAACATTTTAATTTGCTCAACAAAGATTTCCCAGCTGCTATAAACTGGAGCCCGGCTCTCCTGAGGTCAACTTGCTTTTTACTGAGACTCTGGCACTTGAGCTGAAGGCCTTGATGGTGAGAGAGCACAGTTAATCGACTTTCTTTCTTCCCCGAGCTGTTGTTGTACCAAATTATTATAGATTCGGGAAGAAAAAAGAAAAAAAAACCCGAAGCTCCTTTGTGCTTCAGGTCTATAAGGGAAAAAAAAACAACAAAAAAAAACATGGCACAACAGCAGCTCCTTGGAGAAAAAAAAAAATCTGGCCTTCATACTGAAATGCAATTTCACAAGCTCCTCAACAGGCAACACCCATCTACTTTACTGCAACAATGGCTGGCTGCTTCTAAACCTATTTGGCTGACCGGTGTGGAACAACTGAGTGTCAGGAGAGGTGACAGGTAATTTAAAGAGGAAAAACATAGTAGATATTTGTAGTTAGCCGTTTCCCCTCTTGGTATATCTGTCTCCACCAAGACTTCATCACACACAGTCAAAAAATAGAAAAACACAAGCTTGCTGCCAACGACGAAGGCTTGAATGGTCGTGGTCATCTTCCAACGAGTCACAGATCATCCTTGAGTGAGTAATGATACACATGTGGAAGAGAGTCAAGCACACTGCAAAAACTCTAAATCTTACCAGGAATATTTATCTTATTTCTAGTTGAAATGTCTCAATTCTAGTCAAAAAATCTCATTACACTTAAAACAAGAGTCATCACCAGAAAAATAACTTATTTGACAATTTTCACCTTTTTCAAGTAAATTTTCATTTGAAATAAAGTAGAAAAATCTGCCAGTGGGACAAGATTTATCTTCTCATTACAAGCAAAAAAATCTTGTTTCACTGGCAGATTTTCTACTTATTTTAAGTGAAAATCTACTTGAAACAGGGGAAAATTGTTTTTTTTTTCCCCCAGTGATAACGCTTGTTTTAAGTGTAATGAGATTTTTTTTAACTAAAAATGAAACATTTTAACTAGAAATAAGACAAATATTGTTGTTAAGATTTTAAGTTTTTGCAGTGCATACTACAGGACTGTCCCTGAAAATTTGAATATTGTGATTTTCTGTAATGCAATTACAAAAACAAAAATGTCATACATTCTGGATTCATTACAAATCAACTGAAATATTGCAAGCCTTTTATTATTTTAATATTGCTGATCATGGCTTACAGCTTAAGAAAACTCAAATATACTATCTCCAAAAATTTGAATATTCTGGGAATCTTAATCTTAAACTGTAAGCCATAATATTAAAATAATAAAAGGCTTGCAATATTTCAGTTGATTTGTAATGAATCCAGAATGTATGACTTTTTTTTTTTTTTTTTTTTTTTTTTTTTAAATTGCATAACAGAAAATAAAGAACTTTATCACAATATTCTAATTTTCTGAGACAGTCCTCTATAAAGAAATGTGATCATAGAAAAAACTCATGTCTATGATCATCATCAGTCTGTGAGAAATGTTCTATAACTTTGGGTAAAGATCCATGCCATCCACAGACTGGAGGGATATGGGGTATTTGCTTAACTTAAGTTATTTTCAATGTTCTGTTTTGTGCACAAGTGGGTCCACGGAGAGTCAGAACACTCCAGCTGTTAGGATTCAGTTTCTCTGACTTGTCGAGGACCCTGGCTCCCACTAGTGCAGCACACAGGCCCAGAGGTGGCGATGAATACAGCCGCTCAACAGAGCATACGAGGGACAGAAATAGATAGCAATGGAAAGACAAAGAAGGACTGAGCAGAGGCTGGACCCCATGCAGCTGCTCTTGTTCTTCAGGGAACCCAGGCGGGAAGCCTCGCTCAAGCGCTTAATTCCTCTAATATGTGCAGTCATCCGAGGAACGAGGTGGGGGCGAGGGTGGGGGCGCTGCGACAGAGTCAGTCCTGCAACTCTGCAGCGACGGCAGGGATGGAGGGGGACCAGCATGACCGGGCCTGGGCGACTGGCCCCTGGCCACTGGGCATCCAGTAGTGGGGTACGCCAAGACCAAAAGTGCTGATGCCCACCACCCTGATCAGCTCTGGCCTGCTAGGAGGTCTCTCAGCACGGCAGAGCAAAGCAGGGTAGACAGGAACAGACGGGGAGGTAGGTATGTGAGCATGGAGGGGTGAACGTTACATGGTTGACTGACTTGGCAATGAGGGCTCAGGTGGCCTGAGTGAGGTGAAAGGACCAAATACTGAACGTGGAAAGTCTGGCTGCCCTACATCAGTGGAACTGTAACCTACTGTGATAACTGACTACATTTGAAATTCTTACATTTCCAATTTTCATGTTAAATAAGATAACATGTTTTCTTATTTTATGTCAAACTTTGTCTCTGAATTAGTGTTTGGTAAATTATTTCTTTGTTGTAGCAATGCTTCTTGATAATAAATCTTAAATCGTTGCAAAGCCTGTTTATTTCCCTTTTCAATGGAGCCACATTTGTGAGGAACATGCATTTGTGGGAGGAGCAGCAGAGCTGAGTATGTTGGTTTCAGCCACTAAAAATGTCCTAAATCTTCTCTGCCAATGCCAACCAGCTTATCTTGTTGTTGCTATCTCTTGTTTTGAGCCTCCAGTCCAGCTGTGAGTACGGGCCCTGGGTCTGCTCCAACAATCAGCCGGCCACGTTTAACTGATCCTGATTGGGGCCGTCAGGCTTATTTAAGCTGGTGTTCTGCAAAACCAAGTTTTGTTTAAAGTGAGTCCTAGTACCCTCTCCAAACTGAAGGACAAGTTCCATGTGAAGGAGGAGGTCAGAGAAATGCCACCAAGTGGGTGTCCCAGGAAGACAGTTTCCTCACGCTGCAAACACTTCGGTACGGAAGGCTGTCTTCCAGCGTGACCGATTGCACACACCAATCTCTGGTCTCATATTGCTGCCAGGAGGCCTGTCATGACCGTCCTTCACCATCAGACCTGTTTGTGCAACACGGGCACTGGAACCTGAACATGTGGAGGAAGGTTATGTTCAGCTCTAAGTCCAGATTCTGTCTACAGCAGCAGGATCGTAGGGTCAAAGTGTGGGGAAGGTGCAGACAATGCTATGCTGATTCCTGCACTGATAGAGTAACATCTTTTGGTGGAGGCATCCCATATCTCCAGTCTGGGACCCAACTCCATCCTCCAAGATGACAACCCTCGCCCCCACAGAGCAGGTTTACCAGAGACACCTCCAGAATCTGGGAGTGGAGAGGATGGACTGGTCTAGCAGCAGTCCTGACCTCAGCCATATTGAACACTTGTGAGATCAGCTTGCAGTTCCTGCCAGAGTCACCAACACAACCACGTTGGCTGATTTGTGATAAATGCTGGTTGAAGGACGGGATCCATCCCACAGCAGTGAGACCAGACTGGTGACCAGCATGAGGAGGAGGAGCCAGACTGCTGTGGTTTGGTTCTTCCACACGCTACTGAGGCTCCTGTTTGTTGAATGGATAAACTGTTAATTAACAAATGTGTTGTTTCTTCAAACTTCAAATCACCCAGTCCAAAAGGGTTAAAGTTGTTTGGCATTAGCAGAGACGATTTGGTAAATTTTCATGGGCGCAACCAACATACAATGTTACTCTTCAATCTATGGGAGGATGGAAAAGTGCTCTTGAATGTGAGATAACTTAAACCACTAGGGGGAGCAGGTGTACTTGAGCAAACTCCTGTAAAGGATTTTGACCTTTTTTCTTTTTAAGTGGAGGGATTGAAAGGACAGTTCATTGAGCTGTAGTGATTCTGTACACAGTAAGGTTTATACATACAGTTATACTGCGATTGTACCGTTACCTTCTGGAAAAAAAGTGACCTCTCTTTATATTGCATGAGTCATAACTGCAATATGAAGGCAGACACATCGAACTACACAGACTTCAATGGAGGTGGATTGTTAGTGACTACGTAGACTAACTCCACACCAACTTGATAGGGATCTTTATTTTGAAAAACTATAGCACTTATGTGGCCTCGGCCCACCCCATGATTTCAATAACAAATTAGCACCATTCTTGAGAAAGATAGTGAGCTGATTTGATCCTTGTTGATATCTCAGTAAAGAGGTTATTTCAACGTGGGTGGACCTGCAGAATGCTGCACCTTACCTGATGTTGCCTTGACGGAGTGTTTTTGTAAAAAGTCGAGGGTCTGAGCCAAGGCCTTCTTGTTGCAGTGAGTAGAGAGCTCTTCGTTACATTCAAAACACCTGTAACAATGAGAGACGGGGGGGTTACAGACAGGGTTTACAGTCATCTTAAAAGTAACACAATGATCTATAAACTTATAACACTCATATCACCTTTATCTAATTATTTAGCATTATTTGGCCAAGGTGGAAAAAAGTTATGAATACAATAAAATGAAAAGCATTTCGTGTGAATTCTTTACAAAAGGGTTATAAACTAAATATTAGTGAAGACGAAGAAAACCAGGGAGACTCCTGGCACCTATTGTTTCTATGTAAGCCGCACGCTGGCAGAACGTTAGTTCATCATGACGGGGTTGCGAGCAGTTCAACCCTGTGTGAAGTCTTTGCTTTTTCATGACGCTTCACAATTAACTCCCCGGGTCTCACCAGGCTTTCCACGTGCTCAGGCTGATCGTGATGCAGTGCGACTCTGGATGGAAAGCTTGGTGATGCTTGACAGCGTGCTGGATCCCTGACTGGTTGCAGCCCTGTAAGACAGTTCATTTAAAAGCCTTCAGTATAAAAGAAAACACTTTCTCATAAAAGACATAAAACACATTTAGTTTGGGGGATCAAACTGAATAATTAAACAACGCCTAATCATCTTTAGTCAATATGCATTTGCTTGATTTTGATTATACTTTCTCCCAAACACACTAACATACAAGCACACTCAGCCAAACACAACACAAAAGCTTCACTGATTTCATTTCAGAAATAAAAACAAGCGGCTCGTTTGCCTCTTTGCATCTTCCAGCTTGCTATTACCAGTCCTTGTCTCATTCACACTAAATGTTTTGTGACTTTACAGTGGTAAAATTAACCTGCTTCTTCTCATATGCGAGGAGAGATACACCAACTGCAATTATAAGGCCCAATTCGGATTTTTGTCAAGTGATGACCTGCTGATAATAACCAGCATATTACTTTTTTTCCCCATTTTTTTTGTAATCACATTCCCAAGTATGTTCATTAATAAAACATTGACTATAAATACTTTTAACATTTGAACCCCCCTCCAATTATATGAGCTTAAGCTTTTTCTCTTTTTGAAACACCTTAAAAAAAAAAAAGAACCAGATAAGAATGACAACATTTTCCTCCCACAAAATCCTTCATTTATAAAGGGGATCAATGTTCAACATAATATTACAATTCTGTTGAACCCAGTTAGGAGAAAAATCTTGACCAAGTTCATGTTCCAATGATACTTTTTCATCATATAAACTTATTTTAGACTTGACTTAATCACACGTAGTACTTCTTCAGATTTTATTTTCAGTTTCAATGAATAAATATTACAAAAATAATGCTGCCTTTCCTAGTGTGTGTGTGTGTGTGTGTGTGTGTGTGTGTGTGTGTGTGTGTGTGTGTGTGTGTGTGTGTGTGTGTGTGTGTGTGTGTGTGTGTGTGTGTGTGTGTGTGTGTGTGTGTGTATATAGAGTAAGTGGTTCTACGGATGAACATACATGAACAGCCACATCATCTCCACTAAACACAGGTTGATGAAGAGTACTATTCAGAAAGCTTGATAAAGACATTGAAAGAGTCAGTGGCTGCATATTACAGCTTCTACGTAATGGGGGGGGGTTACACATTTAAGAAATGGAGCGTTGTGCAACATAATGCAAGAAAAGGCAACAGGACATGAATCAACTTCTTAATAAAAGAAAAAATATCAAGATGTGCCGAGAATTCACATGTGAAGGTAGAAATAAGAATGAAAACTAATGTGTCTTTTCCAAATGACATTGGCCGGGTTTCCCAGATCAGTTAAGTAGTTCTTAACAGCGAAAGACTTCTTTCAAACCTTCTTAAGGAGCCTGTGAAAGAAAATCGCGTTTCCCAGAGTTGCTCTTAGCTTAAGTATCTCTTTCATTAAGAAGGAAATGAAAGATGCTGCTGACCCAGTCTTTACAACCATCTTAGTGAACAAAGACTCACAGATCCAGGCGCGTCAGGCAAATCAATATCACACCAAGCAATGAGATATTAAAACAATGCACCCCGCACAAGTTTTAATCTATTTTATACTTTAGATTTATATTGTTTAGCATTTATTGGTGACAGCAAAGGGGGGAAAAAAAAGAAAAATAAGGAATAACAAGTGTGTTCCTGTATATGCTTTATGCATTACGCACAAATAAAACGATCATCATGAATATCATTTATTTGATGATTTGGCTGCTATACAGCATGTTCTCGCTGCAAATCAACCGCGTCACCGTGCGCGAAGCAGAACTGTTTTTATGAACGCATTCGTGCGTCAGCACTTCAGTCCCCTGGACGTGCTGTCGGACCGCGCTGTCCAGGCAGCCGGGACACCGATCCTCCTGCGCCGCGCCCGAGCGCATCTATGTGATGACAGGGAAGCAGCAGCTGATCAACGGGATCCTTTGATGAATCGTTCATACAGTCTCAAATATAATCAATGGTGTCGGTTTATATTAAAGAATCTTTTTGCCCAGAAGAAAAAAGAGCGAAGACAACGACCCATAACTATTTTCTTCTCTTGAAAAAACCCACCTGCGGGATGCAGCAGCATCAGAAGAGCAGGAATACGTGCGTGGCGGGGATGATCTCTGCAATCTGAAGCCCTCTATAATTGTAAAAAGAATTTCACTTATCACGGGTTCTTTTTGGAACATAACCCCTGCGAAAAACCAGGGATTGCTGTAATTCCACGTTGCGATTTGCGAAACTCGCCTTCTCTTGGCTCATGTTTTTGAACGCACACACACGCCCACCACGTTTCCTCCCGGTTTCTGTGTGTGGGGAAAAAAAGCCTCACTGTAGCCAGAAATAACGGAGTAACGCACCGTTTGGATGAAAAAGGGTCATTGAATTATATTTATCATCTTAATTTTTCATTATAACGCACAGGCAGCAGGGAATTAGTGCGTTAGGTAGCAGTGCTGCGTGTGAAAATGCGCTGATAGTGATCGGTGATCGATTTGCCTGGCATCGATTGATTTGGTTTCAGAACCGGACAGCTGCTCCAAAGAGCTTCTGAAAGAGCGAAACTAAAGAACGGTGTTAAGAAGTCATCTGGGAAACACCCATATCTTAGGGTTCTCTCTTAGTTCAAACCTTCTTTGAACCTCTCTTAAATCCTTAAGAGAGGTTGGATCTGGGAAACCCGGCCATTGCTGTTTGAGGACCGAGGTATTGAGATTGGTGTGAAGTTGCTCACGTTCTCCTCTAGAGGTCATTCAGCCAACCAACACACACAACCTGGCCAAAAAAAGAAGGGAAGGACGCACTAATGTTTTGTTACCGTTGTTTCAATAAACTTTTACAATGTCACGTTTATTACCCTCCATAGTTTAACTCATTTCTCAATAAGCTCTCGTACTGAAGATAAGAAAATGATACTGATGATGGATGAAATGTTCTTGGGCAAATGCCAAAGATTGTCAATGAGCTTCAGGTCAGGACTCTGATGGCCAATCTATGTTTAAAGTTATCTCATGCTCCCTTGTCCCCTCTTTCAGTACAATATAGGTGTATTTAATTTACAGTTAAATTCATTATTTATAATGAATGCACTTTTTTTTCTTCAAAATTCCATCAATATACATAAATTCCCTTCTGGGATTTTGTATGTAACTAGGCATTAAGTAACATCATAATCATCATATTTATCATTATTAAATGTTATTATTACTTATTACTTCATACTGTACTCACTGTATTCATTATTATGAATAATGAATACAAAGAGGTGTGTTAAGTAATTATTAAGTGATTTGTTAAGTAATTGTTGAACTGAACTGAATTGAGTCATTGAGCCTGATGAAGGCTGGCATCGTCATCTTGGAATATGCCCATGGCAACAGAGAACAACAAAAAAGGATGGAAAACCTAGTCCGTCACTGTTTTTAGGTAGTCAGGTGACTTCATGTTTTTGGAACATATCATTGTTGGCTCTAGACCAGACCTATCGAAGCAACCCCAGATCATGATACTGCCTCCACAGGCCGGCTCAGTGGGCAGAAGAATGATCACTTAACTCACAGCTCTTCTAACCCTGATGGCCTTTCATATCTGGAACAGAGAAATCCTGACTCATCGGACCAGATGATCTACTGGCATTGCTCCAGAGTCCACTCTTTATGATCCCTAGCAAAGCCTTTATTATTTATGTTCCCTATTAGATTACTGATAAGTGGTTTCCATATGACTACACAGCTGTTCTGTCCAAGTACTTGGAGTTATTTGGCATCATGCCTGTGGAAATACTCTTACTCTCACCATTGAACATCTGATTAAGTTTTCATTTTGATTTTCTTTGATTAGATTTTGTCAAACACTTAAGTAATAACTTGTCACCTAATTTAAAAAAAAAAAAAAAAAAAATCACATTTCTTCCTTGAAGACAATGTTCACCATTATCATTGCAGATTTCTTTTACCCCCCAGTTTTTCTTTTTATGGGCCAGTCAGTGGACATGTAATTTATTGCTGGATATAGATGTCAGATTATATTTGAAATTGATGCCATCAACGATTTAAATAATAGATTCAAGTTATCATAACACTATATTAACTTTGAAACATTAGCCATTTTGTATTAGCTTGGGCTAAAAGGAGCAACGTGTAAGATAGCAGGTTAAAATATAACAAAATAATCAACAAACCAGCAAGAGAGTGAGAATAAATAAGTTAATTCATGTCACAAAAATTATGACTGTATTGGCTGCTGAGATATCTACAGAGTTAGTTTCACTCCGTCCAGTTTGGTAATGCCAGTTTCGCACATGTGTGCAGTAGTAGCAACATAGCAACCGCAGTACAACATGATGGCATGAACAAGGCGCAGGGTTTGTAGCCGTACTTGAACCGAGCACCAAACATCTAACTTCTGCATTGACGCTCATGAGGAACTAAGATTTGTTGCAGTTCCTTGACTGACCACTAGAGGCGGGGATCCAGCAGCAAGTCAATCTCCACTGACTCCCATGGTAAAATGTCCAACTTTAGTGCAGAAATAAACGTATTTACAGCCTGGTTCAAACCGCTGGTTTGGTCTCAATCGTTTTATTTCACACCCATGACAACTCTGAGGGGGGTGCTTTTTTTGTGCCACACCAGTACAATTTATATATAGCAATTCATTTTTATTTCTAACATAATTGATTGACAGCCGGCTCAGCCAATGGTTAGCCATCATCACTTCCTCATGCAGAAACAACGTGCTATTGTGCTCAGCAGCACAGCTGGTTTTATGCGTCAGCATAAATGAGACGGTCATGTTTGATTTTGTCATCGAGTAAGCATATTAAACAGTATATCCCGCTGTACATGTCTGCCGGGAGCTCTGCAGATGTTTCTGCAGGGTTCACTGAAGGAGCTGGAGCAAAGCTAACCTGTAAGATGCTGTTAAACATTCAACAGACGTAAGGAAAACTCATGGGCCTGTTATTTTTTTCCCAAAATATAGAAAAAGGATAAAAATATATACATTTCAGTGGGAACTTACATTTTATAGAATTATCCTTATGTTGCTGCAATTGTTTTTTTTTTTTTTTCTTCAATGACAATTGGCATGCATGCATCAAGATGAGAGGAACTAATGCGATGTTAGAGCTGCATAAAGCTGCATACAGCTGCAGCTGAGCATAAAGCAGCAGGGATGAAAATAGGCACCTCCAAGTCTAGCAGCCTGGTTCACACTAAAAAAAAGGTGGAAAACCCTCTCCAGCCAGGGAGTGAGGGACTGTCTCATATGGTGGAAATTAAGTATCCTGGGGAATTATTCATGAGCAAGAAAAGAAAGGAGTAAGAGATTGACAGGTGGATTGGTGCGGCAGTAACGTGGACTCTATATCAGCTGCTGTGGTGAAGAGAGAGTTGAGCCGAAAGGCAAGGCTTTCTGTTTACCGGTTGAGCTACGTTCCTCGCTTCACCTATGGTCACGAGCTGGACATAGTGACCCAAAGAATAAGACTGCAGACACTCCCAGCTGAAGTGAGTTTCCCCCCTAGGGTGGCTGGACTCTCCCTTAGAGATACAGTGAGAAACTCTGTAATTTAGAAAGAAGTAAAGTGACTACTCCTCCACATGGAAAGGAGCCAGTTGAGGTGGTTTGGGAATCTGGTGAGGATGCCCCGTGGACATCTCCCTTGCATGACCTACCAGGAAGAAGCCTCAGGAAGACCCAGGACACGCCGGAGAGATAACAGGTGTTTTTAGATTAGACCCCGCTATTATCCCTGGTGATGAACCCGTGTTTAAAGAGTGCTGGGCAAAATAAACGCAAGGCGTGGTACTGCCTTCTCTGGCGCCTGAAGCTGATTTGAGGGGAGGGAAGACGACTCAGGGAGCGTTATCGAGTGGAACTACGTAACATGACGGCCTGCTGTCTGTTTGGTCGGCTCGCTGGCCTCACCAACATCAGAACAGCTGGCTGATGCAGGAGATGGAGCGGGCGGTGGATCCATGCTGAATAACAGAGGGATTTGCTAGCGACTGCCCCCAAATCGTGTTGCACAAATAGGACCAGCAGCCTCCCGCTCCTGTTGTAGTGTTTATTTAACGTAAATAACTTCTTTCTGAGGCTTTTCAGTTTGTTATTACCCGGGTTTCATGTCTTGCAAAGCTGCAGTCTGTCCGTTTAGTTGCCGGTTGCAGATTACAGCTCTGTTATGTGCTGATTCATGACATCCACGGCTCTGAAGATGAGGAGCTCACAAACATCCTCATCTTATCATCAACAAATCCCTCCCACGTCCCACCGCCCGTGTTAGTTCTGTTTACATTAGTCCTGAGCCATGATTAAATGTGCCCTCAGAGGAGAGTTATTCGTGGGGCCAGCTTGACACGCCACCCTGTGTCAGCCAATGTAAAAAGGACAGGCAACATGCTACTTTTGAGTGTTAAATCCCAGGTATTCATCAAGGTAAAAGGGGCTAGAATCTGTCAGCTAGCCTGACGAAGACCTCAGTACTCCACCTGAGGAGCTGGAGTTGGTGCCTGGGGGGAGAGAAGCACAGGCCTCTCTGCTTAGGCTACTGCCCCCCAGAATTGACATTGGATAAGCTGAAGTTGATGCGGGGATGGATGGAAGTTAGAGTGCATCATTGTGGATTAGTACTACTGCCTAAGTAATCAGAGTTTTCAAGCTGAAACTCTGATTACTTAGGTCACCAGCTGTCCTTCATGAGATCCTTACATAATTGAGCGTCGATGGCCAAGTTTCAGAGGATAAAAGTATTAGACTTGCTTTCTAATGATGGTTTAATGTCCCTATGTGTAATGGTATTTCAATTTAGGCCGTGACTAACAACAGAAATGGAAATCTTACTTGAAAACCACACTTTAGGCACACGAGGATGTCATGGCTAGCTGCTGGCTCTCCATCAATCATCGTCCTTTCCTTTAGGCACTCTGAGCACATCAACCACACGCTTGAGAGAACAGACTTCTTCACAGAGTTCAGGTCCACGGCTTTATTCACATGCTGGCACGTCAGCCCTGGATAAAAGACAATTTATACATTGATTATTTTCTAATCACATTAACAGGCTACATATACACTGCAAGATAAACTGCAAACGCCTTCATTCTGTGGGACAAATAAATGAAACGACATTCAGAAAAATACAAACAGACTGTTCAGTTTAAGGCAAAAAAGTATGTTTGGTAAATTGCTTTCTGAAATAAAAAAAATGTTTCATAAAATTCAATATAAAGTGAATAAATTACATAAAATTGGTCAGATTCTGTTATATTTGACACAATCCAGATTCTTGAAGTTCCGACTGAAATCAATACATATTGTTTATTTTATTAAATAATTTCATTCAGTACAACAGGACGAGCAAGCAAGAATGTAATGAAGCGCTGCTCCCAAAGACAGAAGCAAAGAACGAACGCAGAGGGAAGCATATGTAAGGTTCTGGGGTTTTTATATTTACAAAAGGTTGTAATAGTTGATAACACCTTAAATTAGGGGTGTAACAATATATCGTGCCACGAAATTTCGCGATACAAAAACGTCACGAAACGTGTCGTGGAGGTGACAACCTGTATCGCGATATTGGGTTATTAATTTTAATCTATTGTGTTGACTAGAAACGCGCATCCGACCGCGACCGCTGCCGCAGCCGCGACCGCGCGGACCAAAATATTACTCCGCTCAGAAGAAAGTAGTCCCGTTTTGCGGTCCTGTTTTGAGCTCTGAACCTTTACTTATTTAAGTCTGGTGTAGAGTGAAGCCTTACCTTATTAAATTAAACCTTTTTGGGGTCGTGAGTAGGATAAACACGGGACAACTTCTGCGTGAGTTTGCGTGTACTTCAATGTCCGCTCAACAGCGTAGGATTTCAGAACATCAACACAGCACCTAGTGCCGTACTGTGGCGTATCACTCCGCCCAATCTAAAACAGACTAATCACTACAGATAAACTGACTAGTGTCATTATAGTCCCTGATTTACATCAGAATATAAAGAATATATTTATAAAATAATGAACCCTGAATTAACAAAATAACCTTCTTAACAAAAATAAATCTCCTCTTACACTTATAAGGTGAGCATGAATCAATCTTTTTTATGATGTAAAATTGTATGTATTTATTTACTTGTATTTATTTATTCAATTTTAGTTGTTAAATTTCTGTAAAAGAAAAAATTCAAATCATACATGAGAGAAACTATTCCGTTTGTGGCCAAATATTTGTACTTGTATGAAACTGAAGATCATAATGCAAACCTGAAATTTACTTTTAGTTCAGTTTGTGGAAAATGGTTGGCCTGGCTTTCTCTTTAAAACTTAAAAAGTTGTAAAGCATTACAAACTGTAACAATAGGGCAAACGCACAGCATTGTTTTGTATTATGTGTCTTTCAAATAAAAGTCAATTTTTTCCAGTCATATATTCCTCTATCAAGGTTGTTAAAAAATACTGCTATAATATCGTATCGTATCGTTATCGTGACCTCAATATCGTGTATCGTACCGTATCGTGAGATTAGTGTATCGTTACACCCCTACCTTAAATACAGTTATATATATATATATATATATATTTATATATATATATATGTTTCCTCATGTAGGGCAGTGAGCCTGTTGAAGAGGGTTGGGAAACAGAGAATTAAACTACCAACTCTGGCCCACCTTTATCAGAAACTGACTTCTATAAAACATACTCTCTCCTCTGTACTCCTTTGTAGTCTTGAAAATTTAAGGAAGCAATCCAGCAGAAAAGCATGAAGAGACATGTGTAAACTTTGCCAAACATCTATTACTTGTTTTTAAAAGTTGCGTAACCACACAGAATCCCATGCCAACCTGGTCTAGTGTTATGCCAGTGTCTGTGACTTACCGCTGACTTCATCTGATGACTCCTCATCTCGAGGTTTCCTTGGTTTATTAGTCCGCTTAGTCATTTCGGCGGGTTTCAAAGAAAAGGGGTCCTTTAGCCGCATCTGGAGCTCTGAAAAGAAGAATGATAGTTTTGCTTTATGTGAACAAAAGATATGTTAGCAAAACACGTCTTAAAAATGTGATAACGCTATGTTGGAAAAACCAGGGAGAATGAGCAAGATTTTAAAAAAGTACTATCCCCTTCCTTGGGACACTTCCTCTGAAGCCACACTCTCAAAACATACAGTTCACTGAAGAAAAAGAGATTTTGACAGACTATCCAAGGCTCCGCTGATTTGGCTTTATTTTTGAAGCACCGTTTCTTTTGATGGATGTTTAATATGTTTTGTTTTGATGTGAGAGCATCATTTATTTAATGATTTGCCATCAGTGTGTAAAGAGAATTCCAATTGATGTATCAAAAAAATGCACCAGGAAAAGATCTCAAACCCATTATAGTTTTACTGATAAAATCATCACTGTAGTACACAAGTGTTTGTGGATCAACAATATTGGAAGCATCAACAATAACAATGACACACTCTACACCATTGACCAAAAACATTCTTGAAACAGCAAAGTCAAATATGCACGCGGCGTTCTAGCTCGTACCCAGATCCCAAAGTGGATTATGACTAGAGTAGCTTAGAGAGTTTACCCGTCTGTTTTGACGTAACCATGAGGGGCAATAGTCAAACAGCAGTGAAGAACAAACTTTTGAGACTTGAGCAGCACCAAAGCCTGTTTGGCAGTGTCTCACAGGCCGCACGGCGCATTTTAAAGCATAACTTTGGCATAAAGTGTCACATTAACTCACTGTTTGACAAGTGTCAGCAAGTGTTTCACTGTCACTGTTGTTATACTTGGCATATAGATTATTGAACACTGGAAGTAATATTTACAGCTTTCAGTTGAAAATCATTCATATTCAAAAATAAGTTATTAATCCCTGGAGGAAAATTAATTATTGGAGTAGTTCATCATTTAAGCTTCTTCAAAGATTCAGTGTGGAGAGTTATTGCTGTGGGGGGGAAGGATCTCCTGAAGACGCATCAGACGAAGGCTGAATCACGGTGTTGTGAAGAGTAAGTAAGTAAAGTTTATTTATATAGCACTTTTCACAGATATAAAATCACAAAGTGCTTTACATTAAAAGAATGCACACAAATTAAAAGATATTAAAAAGAAAAGATACCAATAGTATACACATATATAAAAACATAGATAAAATTAACAAGGTACAGAAAACAGCACTGGGCTGGCATGGCTTCATAAAGCCTTCACATGAGTCTAGAGAAGGCAGTTGTGAAGGGAGAGCA
Organism: Cololabis saira; assembly: GCF_033807715.1. Lineage (NCBI taxonomy): Eukaryota > Metazoa > Chordata > Actinopteri > Beloniformes > Belonidae > Cololabis > Cololabis saira. The sequence continues at coordinate 11,967,233 of NC_084589.1, forward strand.
TTCCTTAATTTTGGTGCAACAGCTTGAAAAGCACGGTCACCACTGGATTTATAATGAGGTTGAGGGACAGGAGGATGCTGATGTGAACAAGGTGGATAATCATGGATATTGTCCAGGGTTTGAGCGGCCCTCAACATAGTTTTGAGCTACCTCACTTACTCTTATTATAAAAGTGGAAGAAATTCTGCATCAGTGACAAAAGAAAAACCTTTTTCAAGTCAACATTGAAAACTTCTGTCCTTTTTTCAAATCTTCAAAGAGATAAATACTGAAAGAGCAGGTTAGTAATCCAGTAATCGCACCTGTCCTGAAGATCCTGCTCAGGTTACATGAAAACTGGCTCAGTTTCTCTGTAATTAAAGATGGATTTCCCTTTCAGCCTTGGGAGTGTATGAATTAAACACATTTGCACGACTGACTCAATATGGCAGGATTGCTACAGTGGGTCAGATCACAGGTCCTACCACAGGACAGGTCCATGAAACCTATAAAATGTGATTTGAAACTGTTGTTAAGACAACAACACGGTTATGAGGCCACGACGGCCCCTAGACTTAAGGATATGGTTACATTAAGGGCAGTGTCCTTTATTAGGACAGTTTTAATAATACCTGATGTTTACATTGGGAGAACTTACCTCTTTAAGTCCTGTGTGTCAGTGTTAGCTGATAAAGCGAAACAGGCTAGCCACATCTGCAGTCACAACAGATCAAATATAAACAGCTTAGTCTCATCCAACAAAACAGGACGTGATTACAGCATACCGATCTACCGAAACGCGACAAATGCAACACCCTTCTCTCAGTGAATTGTGTTTTTATCTTTGACTTATTAAAATAATCGGTAAACTGCTGGTAGCATTAACTGGCGACGCTCGTCAACACGTGACGCGCGGTGACGCGCTACGGCGGCCCGACGCGGCCAAATGAGGCGTTCACGTGCAGTCTGAAATGTTTTATTTGTATGTGTTGTGGAGGAATGCAGCAGCCTTTTCATTCATAAAGAAATAAAATAGTTATAAACAGAGCGGTGGCTTTTCTTGGGACATTTTAAATGAAGAGAATTGAGTCGCAATTAAAGAAAAATAAACTGGTAAAATGTATGCAGCTGCTCCAATCAAACCTTTTTTTTTATTTAAACAAAAAAGAAAGTCCAGAGTGCTCAGAAGGTTCATCTCTAAATCACGGGACGAAGGTGCTCTTTGGTGGGAAAAAGGATGTCAAAAAAGAAGAAAAATCCAAGGCACTCTTCTTCAAATATAAAAAGCCTTTATTTATATAAATATATAAATGGCTATTTCATTTAGAAAGATTGAAAGAACCCACTTTTTATGGCTTTTTATATTTGAAGAAGAGTGCCTTGGATTTTTCTTCTTTTTTGACATCCTTTTTTTTATTTATCAACAATTACATTTTGGTAGCAATGTGTTCATTTGAACATTTTGTTAAGGATTTTTTAAAATTATTTTTTAAGCAGGTGGTGGCCTTGTGCTTTTGTTTGCAAGACTGCTAGTCAAGACTAGCTATTTATTAATTATGATTTATTCATTATTATTATGTATTATTTATTTATTTATTTATTTATTTATTTATTATTATTTATTAATTTTAAGAAAGTTGTATCAGCGAATCTGTACTGTCATGAAACTGTACCTGATCCTATGCAATTCTTCTAATAAATTCTTCAATCAATCAATCAATGGGTGTCGCCTTGTTACCACCTTTTCATCGTTTCCACGCCCACTAATGAATCAGGTGCTGACTGTGATGATTTCTTCATGCATTAAATCGTTTTTTATTAATGGCTTATCGCAGTTATATCTTGATAACATGACCTTTAAAACATTTTGATAACTTGTTTCGAGTTGTCCTTAAAGGGGACCCGTAGTTCTGCGCATGCGTAGACGGGTGTTTGGCTGCGCGACATTGAGGGCTTGTAGTCCACTCCCTCAGTGTTTGTAAAGAGATCCTAAAGAGCTTAATCTAGGACATAACGACCACACATGGCTCTCAGAGGGTGCTGGAGGTTCGCCGCGGTCGTCCCGCGACTTGTGCGGAATAGTTCTGCTCCGTGCAGGACTTTGGTGTCTGCAGGACGGAGCTCCGGGTCCATCTTTGCCAGCACTCAGCAAGGTTGCACAAGTGAGTGGAAGTGGCTTTCTGTCTGTCTGTGTGAGCAGCTGACTGGTACATGACTGTGACTGTGTTGTTTTTGTTGTTGTTAGGCGCGGAGCTGCGGCCCCGTGGCTTCAGCTCGGAGCCCGCCAGCAGCGACGTGAGCTACGGGCAGCTGAAGCGGCTGCTGGCCGCCGGGGCGGCCGTGGTGATCGACGTGAGGGAGCCCTGGGAGCTGCGGGAGTACGGCTTTATCCCGGGGGCCGTGAACGTACCACGTCAGTGCCGCACTACACTAGTTACTCGAGTTACTGTAGTTACACTAATTACTATACACTAGTTACTAGTTACACTAGTTACTATACACTAGTTACTAGTTACACTAGTTACCCTACACTAGTTACCCTACACTAGTTACCCTACACTAGTTACCCTACACTAGTTACTCTAGTTACCCTAGTTACCATGGTTACTCTGGTTACACTAGTTACTCTTCACTAGTTACTCTGGTTACCATGGTTACCCTGGTTACTCTGGTTACACTAGTTACTCTCACACTGATGCACATCCACAGGTGTACTGCTTCCTTGGGTGCAGCCTTTAAACTGATCTTTAATACAGAAATTAGGTCGACCTTGCACTAAAAAAACTTTAAAAAGCATCTTTAAGTCAAATTTATTTGAAATAAAAAAATCATCAAAAACAAGTAATGCATTGGGCATTGTGATAATTGTTGCATTGTGTTATGACACAATTTGCAGGAAACAGCACTAAAGGATCGCAATCATATTGAACATGTTTGATTGAATGCCAAACTCATAAAAGGCAGTCTTTTGTGTAATAACTGAGAGTGTGGGACTGTGTTCAACTCAAACAAGGCTCCTCGTGATCTTCCACTTGTGGGAGTGTGTGTGAGATATGTGAGGTCAGCAGAAGACTGGCATGCTTGGTTTCACAGGGCTGGGAGGGGAGATTGGTCCAAAGAACTGCCACTCGCTGTCGCTGTCATCGGTTTATTTGCTTAACTTAAACCCTTAGAGGGGCAGTGAGTGTCTAGTTGGGTCAGTGGGTTGTATGTGTGAAAAAGTCCTGAGTAATAATAACCTCGCTGTCAATACTGTACACATAAACACGACAGTGAACCTCAAGAGCTTTTCTGTTGCTGTTTTGTCAGTCGGCTTTTATTGCTGGGAGAGCTTCTTTTTTTTTTATGGTTATAATATTGGCTTTTTTATCATTTATCATTTTCAACCCTTGACCCGTCTGCGGTTCTTTCACTTCACAGTGGGACAAGTAAGCACTGCCCTCCAGCTGGGTCCAGAGGAGTTCAGGGAGAAATACGGCAGTGAGATGCCCCAGCAGACAGACAACATCGTGTTCACGTGTCTGGCAGGGATCAGGAGCAAGACCGCACTGGACACCGCCACCTCGCTGGGATATAAAGAGTGAGACACACATCTGAGCTCATTTTTCTTTTCTTGTATCTTGGTAAAGTTAATAATTTTCAGTGTTTTATGAAGGCTTTGCTATAGTTTCATGTGAGACGGCAGTTGCTGTAGATTTACTGCCTTTAGTACATTACCCTGCTGTTGCATCATGTGATGCTCCTTAGAAAGGAGCCACGTATCCTTTAACGTATGGAGTCGTAAAGTAGAAAATACATCTGCACGGTACAGGAAGTTCATCATTAAAATGTGCAGAAACTTATAGTTATGAGTAAGATCAAACACAGATATATATATTTACTGTCTATTTTTTACTTCAGATTAGTTTTTTGACGTGGTGCTAAATCACAGAAAAAAGTAGTTTCAGTGTGAGAAATAACAGGTCACTTTAAATCGGTGGTTCTCAAACTTTTCCTGCTGTGCTCACCTTTTTAATGAAGATACATTTCCAGATTTGGTTAAAATGCCATAAAACACAGATACCACACTCAAAGATGTTCTTTTATGTAATCATTGATTTTCTTTCTTTCTTGCTCCTCTGCATCTTAGTGTTCAGCATTTCCCCGGAGGATGGCAGGACTGGGTGAAACAGGGAGAACATAAGTGATCCGGGTGATGGAACCAACAAAGTTTAAACCAACTTAGTGTGGTAGTAAGGACCGGGACAACCATGTGCTTCCAGAGCAGCTTCCTGCCTGAATGACTTATTCCTGAAGTGAGCGGCGCCTCACTGGAGGGACGGAGCAACATCTTTCCAAACACCTCTCCCCCACTTGACGATGAGGGTGGAGAGCACGGCCTAACAAAATGGAGTGACATTTTCCACAGGTGTGAATTAGGTTGATAGCTACTGAATGTGCAGTTCACCGTTTATTCTACTCATTCATTGACTTATCGGGGTTCCCTGATAGTCAGGTTTATGTTAATGATGCATCTTTAAAAGTTGTGTTTTGGGAAGATGATGAAAACAACGAAACAAGAAAAAAATAAACAAATATTCTTGATTTTAACCAGAAGGTTTTTACACTCAGCTGAGACGATTCTTCCTTTTTTAAGCAAAAGATTTACAGCAAGAAAAATGTAAATACAGTTGACTCACAGTAAGAAGGATCCTGGTTCAAATTCTAACAGAGCTCTTTCTGTGGAGTTTAGATGTTCTCCCCGTGTTTGCGTGGGTTTTGCTATTCCAGCTTCCTCCCACCGTCCAAAAACATGTTATGTTCATTGCTGATTCTATATTGCCTCTATGAGTGGGTGCAGTTGTTTGTCTAGATTACGGCTTTTCGACTAAAGCAATTCAGTGCTAGTTCAATGGTTGCACCAGTTTTTTGCTTTTCAACTGTGCCACAACGGGGGCTGTGATGATTGTTAACAACCAAATCTATGCGACAGCCATATTTAAACAACCTCTTTGAATTTAAAACATATATCACTGGGAAATTCTGGATGCATTCTTACTGATTTAACCATGCAATCAAAAATACGTTCACTGTACAGCAAACATGTGACTCTTCCTTTCATCCTGAAATGTTAACACCGTCAATGTTGACGGCAGAAACTTGCATGAAGTCAATTCGGGATCCAAACAAGGTTTTTAGGGCCAGGATCAGCGTCTGCACATGCCAAAATCTGATTTCCATTGTTGTTCTGAGTGTTGTTGTTACACTACTTTCATGGATTTCCTGCCTCTGGTTTGGTGATGTAATAAATGACGTAGGGTCCTGGCTCTCCAGTACTCTCCAGCCAGTGGAAAAGCAAGCCAGTTCTTTGCAGAACCTGTGAGGAAGTGGCTCTAGCAGCGTTCCCAGCCCCGCACCTTGCACCAGCACTGATTTTCACTTGGTCGAAAAAGCCCTGTATGGCCCCGTGACTGACCGTTGACCTGTCTGCCCTTCGCTCAAAGAGAGCTGGGAGAGGCCCCAGCAGATCCCTGTGACCACATGGAGGAATACATGGGTATATATGATGGATGGATCACATAAACATGCCAATATTCAAGCAAATTAACGTGTGTCTCCTTCAAACTTTTGCTTCTAGTTTGTGTCGACTGCTCTGCTTGTTACAGCGGTGCGCAACAAAGTCTAAGCCACCTAGACGGCTCAACACAGCTCAGTTTATTCAGTCTAAATCAACTCTGCAATTATTCACATGTGCTGTGAAGCAGCGTTTCAAAAGTTCCCTTAAATTTGCTTCATGGGAACTCGGCTAGTGAAACAATGTCCGTCTGGAGAGACATATTTTAACAGGACAACTTTGTAATGACATGCCGTTACCTTTTTCTTGAAGAGGAAAAATCAACCAGAATCGGCTACAAAAAACATCCCAGTCGTATCCTGTAAATTTGTCATCTATCTGTATAGTTCAGTTCATTAAATTATTTTTTTTTGAATGTACTTAAAATCAAAATGTAAAGGTTTTTTTTTTTTTTTAAAGACTGAAGTAACTTTCTTTTCTTCCTTTGAATAAAAAACAAGTTCCTCAAGGTTTTGTTGATCCAAAAGTTATGGTCTTAGATTTTACCCAACGTCAAACTAGAGGGCTAAATAAACAACAAAATACATATCTGCTGCTTAAAAATTCAGGTCTGTTGCAATATTACTTGAAGTCACTTGTAATTTTAATCACTATCAAGCAATTTAAATTTTAGCTCCACTATAAAAGTGGTAACTAGTGGCCATTCTTTACAGAGGTAGAGGAAGTGTGTGCAAACAATATGCCAGTGTGTGCAACTGTGAGTTTATACAACTGCATGCCATAACTCCTTTTACAGGTGATGTAAATGTGAAAATGCTCAATGGAAAGTGTATTTGATGCTAAAATTACCTAATAAATGATTGCTTTGATTAATACCTGATATGTGTTATTTTCATTATTTCTGCTGTGTCGGGGTTAAATGGATTCAGTAAAAAAATGACCTCAGAGTGCATCATTTGGCTAATGTGAGGTAAAAATAGAAACGGAGAGTGCTGCTGAGGTGACAGCTGCAGAGACTAAGATGATGTACTGTGTTGAAGGGCCGTGTCTAATATCCACTGTGTCTCCGTATGAATTTGCCACCAACGCTCCATGAAACATTAACAGGTTCCTTCACCGGCAGCGATGACGAATGTGTTTGTTTTCAGCTGAGAAGAATGCCTCTGCTGCTCGACTCCCCGACTCCACTCATGTGGCTCTCGCTCCTGATTTAACTTGAGCTTTTGCAGCCTGGTCTGAAAGCCTAAAAAAGGAGCAGCAGAAATGAGTCTTGTTCCATGCAATGACTATGTTTATCCTAAAATATAGAAGCTGCTTTTGGAGTCGGAGTCAGTAAGGATGAAGGGACGCTGAACTCTCTGTGACTCTTCAGATGCGAGAGGAAGCGCTGCATCTGCTCACGTGAAGCCGTGGAGAAGTCAACGGGAAAAGCAGATCTGTGACTAAAAAACTCGTTATGAGTCGACACAAATATTCTATACCCAAAAATAATATAAACAGTAAAATTAAAAATGTTTAAATTCCCAACATTGGAGTTAAACCACTAGAATCACTGAAATATCAGCCCTCTGTTCATATAGTTAATCAAGTGAAATCTGTGTCTTCTAAATGGGAAAACACAAACTGAGCCCAAGACAAGAATAAGCTCCTCACAAGAAGACTTTAGCTTTCAATGTTCACCATGCCAGCCTTCATAATATTAATCCTAATAGCTCGTACTGTATTAACATGCAGCCTCCGAGGCAGATTACAAGCCGAGCACATAACCGCCCTCGTTGTGCAACGTGTCTTCTTCCACTACAGCAACTGTAATGAAGAACATAACGCTAACAAGCATGCACCAGGTCACATCTGCAATGTTTTAGTAGGCAATATACTGACACTTACATCCCCACACCGTCTTGGAGTCTGCTGGGAGAAGCCTGAACCCTGGGACACATCACCACGTTGTCATGAACAGTCAGTTTACTCATATATATATATATATATATATATATATATATATATATATATATATATATATATATATATATATATATAATTATAATGAACAACATAAAATTAACAATATATGTCTATTTAGGTGGATTTTTTTCCATTATTATTTTATGTGGAGGTGTTTTGGTCATCATGCAAGGAGACAAAAATAAATAGAACAATATAACACCGGAGAGGTCACAATATTGGACTCTGCTGTAAAACAGCTTTTTGAATTTTCAAAGGGTCTTTGACTCTTGTCAACATTTTTATTTAGTAAGTGGTGGTATTTGTTCCAATATTTTCCATTATTTCATATGTTGTAATTATTTGTTTTAATTAACTCTAAAGAAAGGTCAGAAAATATTTATTGGAAAAAAAGTCCAGCTTTGGACTAAATTAAATAAAGGTTAGAGATGGCTGTTGGCAAATGAAGTAAGACCTAATAAACATACTGTAAAATAAAATATAATAAGGATGTGCAGTATTATGTAGTTGCACATACCGGTTAGTGGAGAGATGATTGTTCACATAACTGAGATGATTGCTCACATAACTGAAAGATGTAACTCCTTCCGAAAAGTCCCACGCTGCTGCAAGATGTGAGGTCAACAGAAAGAAATACTTACTCACTTAATCTATTGAGACAGGCACGCATTTTAAAAACAGGATTTTTCTCTAATTTTATTCAGGCTGAAAAGAGTATCATTGAGATTTACTGTATAGAGGAAGTAGCGTTAGCTTTAGTGGTATTCTGTTTTTCTATCTATGAAGCTGGACTCCAAGTTTCCATTAAGGTTAATGTAGCTGGTATTTAATATTTTCAGTGAAGTGCAGCACGTCTGACCACTGGCCCAGTGACCCTGCCGATGTCAGTGACGAGTCAGCCTTAAATAGCCTCTCCACCGTTATGTGCCCTCTTATCACTGTGCCACGCCAACCGTGAACTCCAGACAATAATCCCCCTTCCTCCTATTCCTATTCCCCCTCTCAAGCAGTTAATTCCATTTCCTTTTTTTCCTGCATAGTCCAGTTTTAATATGTTGAAAACAGACCAGACTAATAAGTACTAATTTATGTCAAATCCTGCCGGGGCTCCTATGCGGCCGCGGCCTTATCAGGTCACCCTCTAGCTTCTGCTCAGCGTTCAATTAAAGTCCCTCGTCCCATCAGAGCGGATCACATCAGAGCGGCACCATCAGGGCCTGGCTGCCTGCTGCCTCCCTGGAATGGCAGCTTGTCTTTGCTGCACGGTGCTGGACACTGAGATGGTGTGTGTATGGCAGAGGTGTCAAAAGTATTCACATTCATTACTCAGGTAGAAGTATAGATACTAGAGTTTAAAAATACTCCTGTAGAAGTTGAAGTATCAACTCAAGTTTTTTACTCAAGTAAAAGTATAAAAGTACTGGTTTCAAAACTACTTAAAGTATAAAAGTAAAAGTAATGTAAGGGGGAAAAAAGCCATTGAAAATGAATGCATCTTACTATAATGCAAATATATTAAAGAACCATATATGTGTACTATTGAGCATTAACATGTGTTTCAGAGAGCAGGAGATATGATGACTAGTTGCCTATAAGTACTGTAATGGTGCAAAAAGTCAAACTTCAGAGGCATGTTATCATTTATCCTAACCTTTATTGGAATGTACATCCAAGTTTAGTTGCAGGAATCTGAGGGAACGGATGTAAGAACAAAACTGGACAAGAACATCTGTGCCACAACCACAACCAAATTCACTCTATCCGGATGGAGCAATTTAACTAGATAGTTTTTTTTAAAGGCCGAAATGAAATAGAGTAACGAGGCTGTTTTTAAAATGTTAGGAGTAAAAAGTACAGATAATTGCATAAAAATGTAAGGAGTAAAAAGTACAGATAATTGTGTGAAAATGTAAGGAGTGAAGTTTAGATAACCAAAATTTCTACTTAAGTAAGGTAACGAAGTATTTGTACTTTGTTACTTGACACCTCTGGTGTATGGGGAGCTCAGGCAATACAAAAGATCTGGATGGAAGAGTCCCTGATGCTGTCAGCCGCTCTCCCTGCCCGGCCCTGCTCCTCACAAGCTGCTGATACATATCTGAGCAACCCGCGTTGGTGCAGGGGCTCGAGATTCCACAGGTGTTGGCTCATGCGCTGGGTGGGCTGGTATGACCGGCGCTGATGGCGGGGTATAAAACCTGAAGGTGGCCCGACAAGCGCCCAGTGCAAAAAAAGAGGTAGCAGAGAAGCAGTGAGTTGTGATTAACCAAAGACAGGGCCAGCCTTCGGTACTTCCTTTCTCACATCAAGAGGGCACACAGAAACAGCTGCAATGAGTCGTAGCCCGGACAGGATTTCATCCTATCGCCGTCACTTTGAAGACAGCAGCAGCAGCTCGGCCTACCAGGTCAGGGTGTCCAGCCCATCCCCCACCCGGAGAGATGCCCGCACTGCCTCCGCCGGCTTCTCGGCCAGGGCCGGGGCCGGCAGCATGTGCATGGACTCAGTGGGACGAAGAACCGTCTCTGCTGCACGCAGGACTCGCATGACCGGAGCTGGGTGAGTGTCTGAATTACCAAGACCATGTGGGATATTGTAAGAGACAGCGAGTCGTCCCTGGGTGCTCGTTCTACTCTCTCTACATTTACATCTTTTACTGTTGAACATTTGCTGACTTGTGTTTCCAGCATGAGCGCCGGAGCTATGGTGTGTGTTGGGCCTAGTGGAGAGCCCGCCATCGACCTGGACGTGGCTGCAGCTCAGAACCAGGAATTCCTCAGCACCCGCTCCGGTGAAAGGCAGGAGATGATCGTCCTCAACGACAGACTGGCCATTTACATTGACAAGGTATGACATTGTCACTAAAGCAAAATATACGTGTCACAACCGGCACGAACAACCCTTCTTAAAGACTGTAGGCCACACTCTTGTCTTTGGCACAGAGAAAGCACATATCCTGCTCAGGCCGTATCTTTGTGTCATCACAGGTCCGATCTCTGGAGCAGCAAAATAGGTTACTGGAAGCTGAGATTGAGGCCTACCAGAACCGGTTTGAGAAGCCAACCGGTCTGCGCCTGCTGTACGAGGAACAGCTGAAGGAGCTGAGAAAGCTCGCTGAGCAGATGAGACTTCAGCGGGTGAGGCGGGATTCTCCCAGCTACTTCTCAGCTTTTTCTGTGTTGCAGCCCAGACGACCAATAGATGATACGTTTTTTTAAAGTTTTACACCTCACTGATCTGTGGAAGATCTCTGCAAGTAACTGTATGTCAACTTGGTCTTTCAAGGTTCTTTGCCTGGTAACATGCTTATTCCTGGCAGGTAAATGGAGAAGTAAATGTCTTCATCCATGTTTTACACTCAGCTGAGGGGACTTGCAGAACAGGGCAATCCACATTTTCCCACACATCCTTGCCCTCACCTTCAAATTTAAAAGACAATATTGCTTTTTGATTTTCAGGACATTTCCTTGGCTGCTAAGGACTCCGCAGCTGAACACCTGGAGGCAATCAAAATCAAATACGAGGAGGCAGTAGAGCTGAGAAAGAAGGCTGAGTTAGACATCGAAGCTTTCCGTCCCGTGAGTGTCATTCTGTTAGCCAACTGATCATTAATTAACGGGCAGAGATAAGAAACGCACAATGGTGATTTTCAGGATGTCGACAAAGCCACGTCTTCACGCATCGCCTTGGAGAAAAGGCTGGAGCAGCTGGAGGTTGAAATTGAATTCTTGAAGCGGATCCATCAGCAGGTAGATAACATGCTTGTGCGGGAATTAGATGTTCAGGTTGCCTTTTCTTTGGATAATTCCTTAAAACCTGCTTTTGTGTAGGAAATTGATGAACTCATGAAACAGATCTACGCAGCCCAGGTCTCAGCTGAGAGCGCATTTGCTCTGCCTGATCTCAATGCTGCCTTGAAACAAATCCAATCTCAATATGATGATATTGCAGCCAAAAATCTTCAGGTAAGAATGAAAACACCACAAAATTAGCAAAAAGTACATCCTCTGGGTTTGTTAGAGCTTCGTCCAAGATGAGTTCATGTTCTCTGTTGTTAGGAAATGGATTCTTGGTATAAAAACAAGTTTGAAGATATAACCAAAAAGACATCCAAGCACGTTGATAAAGTCCGGAGCATCAGAGAAGAAATGGCAGGTGCCAAAAAAGATGTGAGTATCAAAAATGAAAATGCATCAATTAAAAAGTATTGCATATTAACAATGAGTGCTGATAATGATGTGAAAATACACCTAGATTCAAACTAAACAAATGGACTTGGATGGCCTGAGGACCAGGAATGAAGCCCTTGAAGCTCAAATTCGAGAGATGCAGGAAAAGTACAAGAAGGAACTACTAGACCTGGAGGTAAATGTTGGTTCATGTTGTCCCACAGTCCACACCTGATCACGCCAAAGTCATCACATGAATGTAAAAACAAATCCACGACAACAGCACATCTATGTCATGACTTAACAGGCTCGAATTGAGGCCCTGCAGCTTGAGCTGAAATCCACAAAGGAGAAAATTGCGTTGCACCTGCGGGAGTACCAGGACCTTCTGAATATCAAGATGGCTCTGGAGATTGAGATCACAACTTACAGGTAAAGGGAATACCAACCAAGTCATTTGAATTGCTGGTTAAACTGTTGGATTGTTAGATTAAACTGCTAAAAAATTGTAAATGTTCTTGTCTCTTTCAGAAAATTGATTGAGGGGGAAGACCTGCGACTCTCTGGCATGATCCAAACCTTGTCTCTTACGGGCTGTAGCATGAGTGCCATTGGTGCTGGCGTGAGCCTCAGTGGAGGAAACGTGGACGGCGTAGGTGGAATGGGGGGCGGACTGATGGGAGGTAGCAGAGGAGGAGGCTCAGGGGGCTCAGGGGGCAGTGCAGGAGTGGGGGGAAACATGGCTGCAGGAGCTTCTGGTCTCGGGAGCCTGGATGACAGAACAGGTGCTCCAGGTTCTAGTGAGAGGAAGGGTCCTGCTGGCAGGGCGGGTGGAGCAAGCACTGGGGGTGTTGGCACCGGTGGAGGCAATGGAGGAATGAGTGGTGCTGATTCTGGTAGCTCAGGTCCAGGAACCGGTATTGGAGGAGTAGGTGCTGGGGGTAATGGCACAGGTACTGGATCTTTTGGTGCTGGGGGTAATGGCACAGGTACTGGATCCTTTGGTGCTGGGGGCAATGGCACAGGTACTGGATCCTTTGGTGCTGGGGGCAATGGCACAGGTACTGGATCCTTTGGTGCTGGGGGCAATGGCACAGGTACTGAATCTTTTGGTGCTGGGGGTAATGGATCCTTTGGTGCTGGGGGTAATGGCACAGGTACTGGATCCTTTGGTGCTGGGGGTAATGGGACAGGTACTGGATCTTTTGGTGCTGGGGGCAATGGATCCTTTGGTGCTGGGGGCAATGGCAAAGGTACTGGATCTTTTGGTGCTGGGGGTAATGGCACAGGTACTGGATCTTTTGGTGCTGGGGGTAATGGCACAGGTACTGGATCTTTTGGTGCTGGGGGTAATGGCACAGGTACTGGATCCTTTGGTGCTGGGGGCGATGGATCCTTTGGTGCTGGGGGCAATGGCAAAGGTACTGGATCTTTTGGTGCTGGGGGCAATGGATCCTTTGGTGCTGGGGGTAATGGCACAGGTACCGGATCTTTTGGTGCTGGGGGTAATGGCACAGGTACTGGATCTTTCGGTGCTGGGGGCAATGGCACAGGTACTGGATCTTTTGGTGCTGGTTCAGGCTTAGCTAGTCAAGGGGGAAACACTGGGGTCAGTGCAGGGGACATTGGTAATGGTAGTAAAACCACAGGCCTTGCAGGGGGCATGGATGGGGCTGGCAATGGCTTCGGTAGGGGAAACGGTGTCATGGGTAGCAGGGTTGGTGGGTTAATGGGTGAAAGTGGAAGCAACGGTCATGGGATAGGCCTTACTGGAAGGGGGGGTGGGAATGGAGGTACTGCAGCCACTGAGGGTGCGGGCGATGATGATGATGTAGGCCCCGGGGGAGTGAGGAAGGGTGACTTGACTGGGTCTAAGATTGGATATGGGTCGGAAGGATTTGATGGCGACACTGATCCCTATGCAGAGCAGGCTGTGGAGCTGACGGAGAGAAGGACAGTGCTCATTAGGTAAAGGTACCACCAGGTATCTTTTCCATGCTGTTTCACAGAGCTTATGTTAAATCCATGACTGATGTTCAAAAGGTAGAATCAAACATGACCTTGATTAATCAGGATTAAGTGAACCAATCACAACCTGATAACACACACACGTGTGCCCATGCCCATGTTTAGAGGGTGTTTCAGGGTGTGTAGGATAAACTGTGTCAATGCTGCGTTCCATTTACCTCGGAAGTCTTAACAGGGAATGACAATACGTCTGAGTTGACCGCATTCCAGTCTCAAACTGTTTGCAACAGTACTATATATATCAGACTTAATGTGACTACAATAAGGCAGAATTGTGTATAATCAGTAAGGTTAACTGAATATTTACTTGGTCGATGTAAGTAGCAACTATGTTGGATTCTGAAGTCCTGGTAGGAGGTGGGTTTCTCAGTTTCTCTGACTTCCTAAGTGGGAATTCTGACCTCAGGAGGCATTCCAGTTGAAACTTTTCACTAGGAACTATAAGAAATTCTGACTTCTGAGTACAAATGGAAACGCACCACAATTTAGGATCAGGGCTGGCATGCTTCTTCTACTCAGATAAAAACCTCTTGATTTTTCTTCTCCCCTACAGAACAGTTAAAAATCAGGATGATGTGCTGGAGATGGATCACCAGGAACAGACCTACACCATTACTGGTGCTGCAGATGACTCCGATGTTGAGTGAGCTCTACGCGCTCCCCGATGACCTCCCCTCGCCATTAAATCCCCACGCCCCTCCGAGCTTTGCACTGACCAAACCCCATGTCTGGACACTGGCCTTTGCCCTTTGCCCTGGACAAGAAGACCACAAGTGACCCTTTGCCGGAGACTGAAACCTTCAGATCATAGAATTATAGGATGACTCACAACACTCACCCTGCTCTCTAAACTTTTGTGTGCCTTACACTCCCCCCTTTTTTCAGTTTGCCACAAATAAAGCTATCAGCATTCAATGATCCAGTCTTTGTGTTGGTTTTATTCAAGAACAAATGATGCTTTTGATACTATTTTCATGGTGATGAAAATATGTTTTTTGTTCAGGCAAAAGAGATTTGTGTTATGACCTGATAAGGAGTGGAAAAAAAAGAAAAGATGAAGTTCTCAGAGAACAGCTAAACAGAGAGACAGGGCTGGAGATACCTGAGGGTCGAATGGTTCATCCTGACACTTCCCAGAGCTCTAAGGAATCAGTCAGTCACACTCTGTCCTGCGATGGAGTGACGGTTTACGGCCGTTTTCTGTCCTCATTCCTTCCACATCCACACCTTTTCCTCCTGTTACTGATCGGGAGAGATTGGATCTGGCCTGCAGATGCCAAACACGCTCAGTGTCCTGCTCAGGGGCCGAGAGCAGAGAAATGCAACACAACACACCATAGGAGCACGACCAGTACTGATAGGGTAGAAAAAGAAGGACGACAGCACTATTTTACTGCAAAGGAACAAATACATTAAAGTGTGAAAGTCTTACAGGCCCCTTGTCTTCTTTTATTGACATTCATATTAATTGGATGGATGGTTGAATGGATGGATGGATTTATTTTCCAGTCTCTTTCAGATACAAACAGAAAATACAGGAACCTGGCTCTCTTAAACCCAAATGAAAAAGAATCCTGATTCATTTCACTGCAAACATCTGTGTCGGACAGTCTCTTAAAAGGATTAAATGAACGCTTGGTTCTGAGGGAGGTCAAACTAAATATTTTCTGAATATTGGTTTTATTTTATCTGCATATCAACTCGAGGTCTGTTCAAGCCAACCAATTAAATATTCTGCTTTCCTTTATTACTACCAATGTATTTTTTTAGAGAGAGAGAGAAACAAAAATTAAATATGGATGGTTTTAAACCTTACCTAACCCTAACCCTAACAAGAAAAGAAGGCCGACAGACTTTTTTCACAGTATAACTAAATCAAACAAAGGACTGAAACTCATAAATCCCTCCACATAGTAAAGTGTGCAGTAAATTAGAACTGAGACTTTTGTGGTGGTTTGGTTACTTTGAGACTTATTGCTTTACATGTGTCACTTTAACAGTTTTAAACAACCTTTGAAATGGATAAAGCAAATAAATAAATTCAGTCCCACTTTACTGGATTTGTGCACCTTTGAAGAGTCTCTTTTTGCAGAAAAGGGAAATAAGGGTTTGAAAGTCAATCATTTGTATTTTTATACATATACTTCATGTGCATGTTATCAATATTTCTCTCGGGGATCCTCATTTCCACAAGCTCATTTCACGGGAACTCAAAGCAGACAGTTAGTCCGAACCCAGAACTGTCAGTCGCAGATATAATGAGGAGCTGCCAGATGATCATACCATCAGACTGCGTGTTGTTGCAGCGAATTATTAATGTGCACTCAACCCGAAGGACGAGTAAATAAGAGCCCCTCTTCCAGGTCTGAGTTCAGGGAATGCCAGCCATCTAAGAAGGAAATTATACACGAGAGTAAGAGACAAAGGAGCTCTCCATGGTGCTTTATCTGTCGCTTTAGAATATATGATTTTATTTGAATATTTAGTTATCTTAAATGAAATAAAACATTTAAATATTTGCTGCATGCATTTAGTAACACCTAAAAGACAGGATAATGTATTGATGGAAATAAAAATTATTGAATAAAGGTATAAAAAAAACCCTACAAAACATATATTTTTACAGTAGTTAATTTTTATGCAATGTGGCATGACCGATTCAGACTTTATTCTCTTGCAGAAAACAAATTAAAAGTGAAAAGCAGCGGCATTTCTGCAGCGATTGTTGTCCTAATACCCAAGACATCACATAAAACATCTCTTCATATTGAAGAGAGTCAAAGCTGCATGTCTTGAAACATGCTCTTTGCCATTATGGTTGTTTTGCTCTGACTTTAGGTTTGCAGAAACAACCCGCATGGCCAAGTGGGTCAGTAACCTTCCTCCCATGAGAAAAATGTTGTTTAACTCTAAAGTCCAAGTATTTACCAAGAAGGCCAAAAGTTGTGACTTTCTTTCAAACCTGCCATCTTCTGTCACTTTGTGCACATGCTCCGGGTGGCTAAATCCCAATTAGGGTCGGCTGACACGCTGCTCTATTCACGACCGGCCCTGCCTGCATACATTTGCCTAGGAATGAACTCCTCAAATAGATCTCCTGCTAAATGCGTTGGACAGCAGAGAGAATCGGCCTGAGTGACACTTTCTTTCCGAGGCGCTCGAGTGAGAAAAGGTATGAATTTATAAGGTACACCGAAACATATCAATTCCCGCAACTTCACACGCCTTTATCCGCGTCTACTCATGCGAGAGGAGGCGACTTTAAGTGAGGGAATTGTGGACTGAAAAAGACCCGGCGCGGAAAAAAAACTTTGTTGAGACTTTGAATACCAAAACGGTGCAGCCCACTTCGAGGGTGGAAAAAAGGAGAGAATGTGTCCTGAATAAAATCACGCATGAACAGCGCTGAATTAGGTCCCGTTTACCCAGATCCTTTCTAATGCGATTTTGAATATTAGTCTGGCTTAAAATCCCAATCATGTCATCTGGTGGGAGTCCCATACAAGCATAATTACTATTCAAAGGTGTCTCTAATGTCCCACCCGCATCTAGGCAGCTGCGTTGGGCTTGCGTGTTTCTATCACCCTGCAGCCTATTATAAACCACTTTTTAGTTCAGATAGCGGTATTTTTTTTTACATATTAATTTACTTGTTATTATGATTTTTAACGCATAATTTAAAGAAAATTATTATTGGCTTTATTTTTTTTCTGGCAAAAGAAAATAAAAACTAATTTTATGACAATAGTGTGAACTAATAAATGATAAACGTGTAAAAGGTGTGGACTTACATGTTGGGGAATAAACGGATTCAGACAAACAAAGTCATCCCTACAACGTGGGAATCTGTGAGAAATCGGCCACGTTGCTAACTGGGACAATGATCGGGCTCTCCTGAATAGCCCCAAAAGAAGGTTTATGGGTCGACATAAAAAATGTGTTTTCTTCTGAGCTCAGAAGGGGCCTTAAATGGTTTTGGCCATTGAAGCCGCACCAGGAGAGGTGGTGGTGAACCTTTGGCACCCCTGAAGTATAGCCCAGTCAAGGAGCGTGAATGGAGATCCCTGGTGGGGCATTGCTCTCCGCATTTACCGCGTTGCTCTGCAGACAGGTTGTTCCTCTATATTCATGGCTCATTAATGGCCAACCAGTTAATTCAGAGCCCCACCGTAGACAGTTAAAATCTGAGAAAGGGAAGAAAGAAAGCGAGAGCCGCCCATAAAAAGCCTTCCCCTCCTCCTGCAGGCTCCGATTCCTTTCATAAGTTCATTGCAGAGATGGAGTTGACTTGAGAGAAGCGCACTAGCGGAATGGTGTCGGAGCTGCATAATATTGTTCCAAAATAAAGATCCGTCCATGTAATTAATGTGTCTTTTTCTCTCTCTTTCCAGTTTTAAAAGAAAGGGAAGATGGACAATACCGCCGGTCAAGCCATTTAATTTCATTTAATTTTCCATCCCATTTGCTTTCAACACTGCTTTCGTCCTGACTCGGACCCTTTGACAACTCTTCAGGGCTTTGGAGCACAGGAGCGTCGTCTCCGCAAAAAAAAAAAAAAAAAAAAAAAAGGAAACCTCCTCTCTTTTTCTCCTGCCACCCCCCCAAGTCACAGAATAATTCATTTCAGTGTGTAGAAGTGGGTCTGAAAAGCAGCACTGGGGCGGATGGGATGGGAACCAGTAGCAAATGCCGAGGCGTTAATAAATAACCCAGCTCGGCACAGACGGGCTCAAAGACACAGCAGCCATTGATGAGATTGTTCGCGTGTCGTTCGGACTGTTTGACGGAGGAAAGTGAAGAGGGAGAAGGGAGTGGCAAAAATAAACAATAGGGATGAGTGCTTTCATTATAATGTTCCCCTGGCTGTGATTCACTCCTCAGAAAAAGACCAGGTAGCAGGTTCCTCCACGTCCCCCGCTGTTGATCCTCTTTATTCTAAGAGATGGAGGCCAGAGTGGACAGGTCAGGGGCCAACATGATCACGGTCTGCGCTGCTCGCCCACGGATCCTTGTTCGTCCTCCCAAACACATCTGAGTAAACAAAAAAGCCTTCAACAGTCCAAAACAACCTGCTGCACCCAGCTCCTTCAATCGTCGAATCCCACTTAGATTTTATATTTTGCAATTGTGCGGGTGCAGGGGTCTGCAGTCCATTGACACCATGTGATTTGAGTCTCACAAGTAACAATTACGAGACTTCATTGAAAGGGCAACAGTTGTTCTGGTGGCACAGATCGTCATATATATATATATATATATATATATATATATATATATATATATATATATATATATATATATATATATATATATATATATATATATATATATATGTATATATATATATATTTGGTCGTTTATTTTACCAAAAAAATTTGCACATGAAAAAGGATGCAGGGCAGTCGTGTGACGTAGATGGCTAATATTTTTTTATTAATTTATCTTAAAATATAAATTTGGCATGACAACCGTTTCATTATGCTTAAGCTCACTTTTTTTTAATTTTATTTATTTTTTTAATTTAATTCAATTTTCATAGGGAGGACTTTTAATTTCCCCATCAATGCTGGTTTACTGAACTAGAAACATTTTCAGGTTCCATTTCATTTTATTTAACCTATTTTATTTGTTGGTAGTTGTAAATACCGTGCTCAGTCATCCAATTAATTATCAATAAAGTGATAATCAAATAATCCCATATCGAGCAGTGTACAAAAATCCGCTATTTGGCATTTAGTCACTTAATGACGCCCCCCCCCCCCCCTCTATTCTGAAAAAACAACATTTTTTTCGATTGATAGTTTTAACAAGAAGGCAAAATTATTTGTAAGAGAAAAACAAACACAATGCAGAATTAAGCACTTTTTTCTCATTTTTGTAAAATTATGCAGAATTAAATGCACAACTGTAAACCACCAGGGCTTGTGTGTGTGTGCGTTGGGAAGATGCTGTTATTTTCTTCCCCTCCGAGTCTGTCCTGGTGGTTCTCCCTTTTCAGTACCTGCCTGAGCTCAACCCGGCACACGCCGAGAGTCAATAGAAGTTAACAAGTCCTCCAACTTTCCTGCTCCTTTTGTGAAAGTAAGGACAGAAAAAAGGAGGAGGGAGAGAGCGAAGCCCCTTTGAAGTATGCGGAGCTTGAAGAATGCCGGCCAAGTAGATTTAAAGTAGCCCCTGATTTCCAAAAAGCCGGCTTGAAAGGGAAGAATGGAGAAAGGAGAGGATTTATGGGGAAATTATACAGTGTATTTGTCAGTTAAAATATCGGAACTGTCTGCAGGACAAAGTCGCACGCTGAGGATTAATGGCCGCTCCGGACCTTTGATTCTGCGCTCTCTTTTCTCTGGCCTTGACAAATTGGATTTCGGGGATGGGAAGGTCGACCGGCCCTTTGTGTCTCTTGACCGTTTTGGAGCGATTCATTATGCGGTGAGGGAAAGTGTCCATGTGACCAGGCCGGGCCGTTTTCCCTGTGCACGCAGCTGCTGGGAGAGCCAACTCTCTCACACTAAACACAAACACGGAGCCGTGGCTGCTGCTGCAGACTCAGGACCGCTCCCCCCTCTAGACCTGCATCCCTTCCTCCAGTTACACGCACTCACACGACTCTCATCCTCGGAGGGAAGGGTCCTCTGGGGGGGAGGGAGGGAGGGAGGGAGGGAGGGGGGTGGATGGGGGGGCAACCACTGCTGCTCCATCACTAGAAAAGCAGGAGAGCGCAACGCCACGGCGTCACTTTGAGGGCGCATGTCGGCCTGTCCTCATCTTTTTCCCTCCTCCTCCTTTAAACCCGAGCGCTCTCTCGCCATCAGGGTCCATCAGTCTTCATGGTTCTGATCTCACCCCACGCCATGCAGGGCACCAGGGCGTCCACCACCGTCAGTGTGTTTGCGGACTGCAGCATCCCGGCCGGGCTCCGGGTCGGGCCGGTGGCCGGCGTCTTCAAGCTGGGGAAGTACGTGTCGGACCGCAAGGAAGTTGGACCCAAGAAAAAGGTAGGATCCAAAAGCATGACTGGGAAATAACAAGACGAGAAGGAAATAAAACGTTGAGCTGTGTTGGCTGTGGAATCTTCAGCTATAAAAGGCGCTTCCACTCAATTATTAGGATTTTTCAATATTTTAACTTTGATCTTATTTTCTTTTTTTTTTCACCCATTTTTTGACAGTTTCATATCCAGTTCTATATCTTCTACTAAGAATATTGTTCAAATAGGCTACATCCCATCAGAGGCAGGAATAAATTAAAATTGAGTTTTTTTGGAAACGGAACTGTCAAACTTTGTCGGGCCTGAAGTTATTAATTGGTTTGGCCTGTCAGGTTAGAAATAATTGAGCTCCATTAGTGGCCGACTTGTCCGTCTGTGCCTCCACTTAACCGGCCTAATGGGCGGCCCGGCTCCGCTGTGAGACCCTGCGCCCCCAGCCGCCTCACATTTCACTGCCTGCCGGGGCTCTTACCCCCATGAGCCGTTTATGCTTAATGTAATCCGGCCGCAGAAAGATGCCAATAAGGTCGAGGCCCAAGCCTCGGGGGAGGCGCTGCAAAAACTGCTCATGACAATAAAATAATACCAAACAAACCAACTCAATCCCTGCCTGTATTATTCAGAGAGACTGTTGTGTAAAGAGGGATATTTTAATCTTTCAACGCAACAATTTACACATGTAGATAGTGACTTTTGCAGGCAGAGGGTGAACGATTGTCGGCTCCATAAGTGCATGTATAAGTGCAGGCTGTTATTGTGGAGCCTGTCAGCGGCTGAGATTGATGCGCCTAAATGCGTGGCCCCGGGGAAGCAGCGGATCATCAGGTGCAATCTCTGTGTCAAATGTCACGCTTCGATCTTTAATGTCCTCGAACAGTTTAGAAACGCTCTGACACTCCTCAAATTCATTTCCCATATCAACTCAATTATAGGCCAGAGTGTCATTCTCTTTAGGAAATTATCAGTTGAGCGGATAAAGACGCGTTAAGCGCCCACCGATGTGAGCTACAGCTAGACAATTATGTGGAGGTGTTTGACACATAAATTGTGCAACAGAAACAAATTAACGAATAAAAAATGGCCAAAGTATTTTAATTAAATGAACAATCGAAAAATATTTGGAGAGTAAAGTTGCAGATGTTAATAGAGACAGCCGGCCGGTCAATAGAGTTTATCTTTCCATTAAAACTGATGGCTCCGCGTTATTGTTTATCTGAAAGGCCTGTTAGAGTTTAGATTAATCAAACTCACGTTTCAATTTCTGATCCAGATACGGCTGGTTCGCGGGGAGTTCGTGGACGAGTCGGGCTGTCCCATGCCGGACTGGATCGGGTTGATCCGTGCAGCGAGGAACAGCCAGGAGCAGAACCTGGAGGCGGTGTCGGATTTACCTGGCGGACAGGTGCGTCTTCACCCCGCAGCACCTTCACACGGGCTGTCCTTATTTTATTTCATTTTTTAAACACGGATATTTATTATTTTGGTGTGTAGATTTTCTACCGCGTCCTGAGGGAAATCCCAGCAGGAGAGGAGCTCAGTGTGTGGTACTCCAACGCTCTGGCTCAGTGGTACGACGTCCCCATCACAGCGACTCCCACGCACGACGAGAAAGGTAAATTAAACAGCTTATTATGGTAGTTATAAAGGGGGAATTCTGCTGACTTTTTCCTTTCTAAAAAAAATAAATTCTTAGAGCATGTGAGTCCCAGTTTTGGTGGAAAAATGGTGTGCAGCTCATAAAACTGGAATGATGATTATTATATTTATTATTATTAATATTATTATTAATACTACTACTACTACTACTACTACTACTACTACTACTACTAATAATAATAATAATAATAATAATAATAATAATAATAATAATAATAATAATAATAATACTAATAATAATAATAATAATTCTTGGTACAAAGGACTACTTAGAAAAAAGGCTACATATCAACACATGGGCAATTAAATGACCGGCAACACTTGTCCCTGTTTGGGTCTCTATTGATTGAGTCTTTGACTCTTCTTTTCTTTTCTTTTTTGAGTCCCTTTAAAAAAACTCGGTATAGGCTTTTTCAGTTTTTGAAGAATGGATTTATTTTGTAAATTGTATATTTTGTAAATATTTTGCGTGTTTTCCTCTATAAAATTTGTCAAATTATAATTATTATTTAATGTTACTATAAAAGATGAATTTGGTCCTTAATGTCAGGAAATAGGATTTCAGGTCAGACTGAAAGTGTATCCAAGCTGTTGCGGACTGATGAAGACGAAAAGATACTGAGGGCAGCTTTCTGAAAATAAAATTATTTTTCAATGAAAAAAAATATAGTGGGCTTAATACAACTAAACCATTATTGTTATGATTTAAACATATCAATTTGGTAAGAAATGCATATAATTAGAGTACAGTATCTGCACAATGCGCAATTCTCAATGTAATTCATGCGACACATTATTAGCTCATGGGATTTCTTGTTGGCCATTAATCTGTAGTCAGACTTTTAATCCATTTGTTTGGGTTTCCTGAGATTTCAGAGATTCGCTTGGGGATTAAAGTTTGATCTCTATAAAACAGCGGCTCAACAGAGACTAATCCTATTACAAGGGGAGATTATCAACAGATACTTAGTAAAAAATTATCTCTGTTATTTAGGATTTTACATATCATTCCGAGCTCGAAGGGCCTCTTTATTAATTTGTACACGTAAACTGCAAAGCTCCATATGATATCATTTGAATCAAAATGATGACGGTACTTGAAACATAAAAAATAAAGGCAATTAATCAGAATAGAGCAGACGAAGAAAAAGCCGGTGATTCAGTTGAGGGACGGAGGTTACGAATACCATTAATATTCATGCATTCAAAAGCAAATAATCTAAAAACAAGTGCTTCACGGTAAATTAGGTGTGTGCCTTAAAGTATTGTGGCCCAATGAATGCTAACTTTTATGTGCGCTGTATATTGGCCTGATTGTGCGGCCCGACACACCGTGTGCGCTCCTGGACATACGCTCCTCTCCCATTATGAGGCGTCAACAGATGGGCCCGCACCATTGTTTCTGGAGACTTGCGATTTCAAGCAACAGCTGCTGTCACTTCCACGGGAAAGAGCGCAGAGAGGGGAAGAGCTGTGGCCTGAATGCGTCGGGCTGGGAGCGCCAGATTGGGCTGGGCGTTTGCCCTTTTTGATGGTGATCACAGACAATGGCCCGTATGAGGATTACAAAATCATTACATCTATATTATCTTCTGAGTGCGCCACTGGGGGCCATTAAGACGGCTCCTTGTGTCTATTACCATTTGACACAACTTAAAAAGGGAATCTCAATCATTCTGCCTGAATTAAACTTCCAGGTGATGCTCAGAAGTGGCCGATGGAAATCTGGTCATATTTGAAATATCATTTTTATAACCCCTTATGAAATTCTGAAACTGATCATACATATTTTAAAATAAATAATCTTTTCAGTTTATTGGCTCATGTTTTCGCAGTGAGGATTTAAAAACCGTTAATTTAATTTCACGCATGGACTTCCCTCTTTTACGCACTGAATAAAATGAAAACACTCGTGTGGAATGTGGCGTCATGCTGTTTTGTATAATTATATATATTTATCTAATGACTGATCCCTCTCTGGTCTCCACAGGTGAGGAGCGCTACATCTGCTGGTACTGCTGGAGAATATTCAAATACCCCAACACGCTCAAGGCCCACGTCCACTTCCACTGCGCCGTGAGCAACAGCCGGGGCTTCGTGAGCAGCGAGCAGTCCAGAGGCAGCGAGACCTTCAGCAGGTCCCCCAAGTCCGGAGACATCCCGACCACCTCCACCTCCCCGAGGAGCGCGCACAGCCACCCGGACTCCGGCAAGCGCGCCCTGTCCTCCTCCTCCTCCTCCTCCTCGCCGTTCCTGCACAAAACCGGACCGTCCAAGAGGAGCATCAGCTCGGAGGAGCAGGACCGGGCCCTGGACATGAGCGTGGCCTCGGTCCGGAGCCAGGGCCACCTCCTCGGGCTGGGGGCCACCTCCTCGGTGCTCCACAGCCTGGGCTTCCACCCGGGCGTGCGCTCCGCCTTTAAGCCCACCGGCGTGTCCAAAGTCCCGGGCGCAGACTCCTCCAGAGAGGAGACTGGGGGGAAGCTGAGCGCGCTGGGCTTCAGCAAACTCATAGGGAGCATGAAACCCATGCGTAATTTAACAGAGGGCCTGACCGGAGGAGGGAACCCCTCTCCAAAGTGCGCACCTGCGGTCCTGGACGCGCCGATGGTGCCGTGCGCCAACGCCATCCGGGGGTTCCCACTCCTGCCTCACATGGAGGACAGCTCAGCCTTTAAGCACGTGGAGAGCCGCATGCACTCCGGCCTGTCCCCGTCCCGGTACTCCCAGATGCCCACGGGACTGCATTTTGAGAGGTTCTCCCTGCCTCACTTCGACGGGGTTAAGACCTACAGCGGGGACTGTAACATCCCCCTCATGCCCTTCACCCTCTACAACGGGGAGCTGCTGTACAGCTCGCCCTACTACCCGCTCAAGTTCCACTTCAGCAACCTGCTCAAGTACCCAGAGTCCGTGTCTTACTTTGGGGCGCCCTCCCTGAGCCAGGACCTGGGCTCCATCACGAACATTGACCGGGAGATCGCCATGCACACGCAGCAGCTGTCGGAGATCGCGGTGGAGAAGAACCGGACGCGGCTGGACTCGCTGCCCGCCGGGAGCGCAGTGGGGGCGGCCGGGGCCGGCAAGCCCAAGAAGGGACACCTGTGTTTGTACTGCGGGAAGCTGTACTCGCGGAAATACGGCCTGAAAATACACATGAGGACTCACACGGGCTACAAGCCGCTCAAGTGCAAGGTGTGCTTCCGGCCCTTCGGGGACCCCAGCAACCTGAACAAGCACATCAGGCTGCACGCCGAGGGCAACACGCCGTACAGGTGCGACTTCTGCGGGAAGGTGCTGGTGCGCAGGCGCGACCTGGAGAGGCACGTCAAGTCCAGGCACCCCGGGCAGACTGTGAAGAAGCTGGAGGACAAGGCGGGCGGCCTGTTCGAGGACGCGGAGCAAAAGAGCGACAATGACAGTGACGTGGACGTGTGCTTCACCGACGACCAGAGCGACCAGGAGTCCAGCAAAATACACGACTAAAGCCGGAATTATGGTTCAGGGTTAAATCGACGCAGAGCCTACGGCGTAGAGTACGGCGTAGGCTTTGCGTTGGTGTAACGCAGAACCATAAATCAGCCTTGAGCCGTGCGCTCCTCGCAGTCAGGCCCCGTGTACAGCCTCGCGTGAACTCTGGCATCTGATCTCATTTTTACCCAAAGGGATGTGGAAAAATAAACATTTTATTTGCAGATATGTTTTTAAAATTGAGAAACCAAAATACAAAATGCATTTTACCTGTTCAAAAATGTTATCCACAAAAGCCATTGTTGGTGTCATTCCTGCAAAGTCTGGTGGCCTTCTTCATTTTGGCCCTGAACAGAAAATTTAATCACAAGAAGTGGGCTTTAATGTGAAGTTACAGACATTTTCGTTCATGTCAAATTTAAAACCTTTATAATCAGAGTCCTTTTTTTCACTCGGACATTGAAAATAGTTCTTATTTGGAGATTTGAACATGCCGTGATGCGCGCCAGGCGCACAATGCAACAAACGATCCGGCGCAGACAACAAGTAACGAATACAAAAGCTTCCAAGGCTGAATTTGAGACTAGACGGGTTTTTTTCTAGTCTGGCACAGCATTCTTTGCAGTCTAAGACAAAGAAACGGGGCCGTTTTTGTGATAAAATATGTAGTGAACGAAACCTCTGATCCAAAAAGAAAGAAAGAAAGAAAGAAAGAAAAAAAAGGACCACATTCCTTCAGACTGGCTTCAAGAAATCAACAGTCTGCAAATCACGATCCTTTTCCATTCATTTGGTTTTTGTTGTGATTGAGGCTCCCCTCTAAATTGTCAGTTGCACTTTAAAAAACAAACAAACAGCAAATGGGCATTTCATCTCCACCAACGGCTGCGAAATCGCGATCGAACTTATTCCCCTTCCCCCATTCACTGATCAAGATTTTGTACTTAAACTTTGCACTTTTTCTTGCCAAGGCGTGCTGTTATTAAAGATGCAGCCAGCAGCTTCCAGTTTATTTAAGGAATTATTTCCAGAGAAAGCAGATGTATTGATAGCTATAGCCTATTGTAAAGAAGTTGTAAATATGATATTTCACATTTCAGTGGAGAAGTGTTGTATACGTGTGTTCATAAGTGAAGTTTGAAGATGACAATGTTTTACTCCTGTCAATTAAGTGGTTGTTTTTTTTTGAATAAATTTTAATTTAAAACACTGGAAATCTGTTTCTTGGTTTGTTGAGGTGACGAACTCACACTCTGCAGGGTTCAAGAGGATTTGATCTGAGGAATAGGAGAAAATGTATTTTCTTATGTTGCTTTCTAAACTGAACAGCAAATGTGCTTCAGTCATTTCTACCTGCCTCTTAACAATAAACATCACATACATCAGGACTTCAGTCATTTCGTCTGTACGTCGTCTTTATTAAGTTAACATGGCTGAAGCTGGTTTCTGCCTGAGAATGAGAAGCAACCAGACCCTCTTTTGACGTGCGAGGTTTAGGCATTTTTATTTTGTCCTATTTGCTTAAAAATAGCATCAAACTTCATAAGATAAAAGAGGAAGCTTCATTTTTGAACTTTTGTGGCGCAATAAACGCTTAAATACAGTTAGCTGCTATGAAATGGGAACAATATTCTGTACAGAAGTATTTGCACAATGACAATGTTATGTTTATAGGCCACAACAATAAGCCAATTAAGATGTGATCATGGTCTAGAATTTCAACTTGAATTAAAAGCTAAACAAACATTTACAGATATGTTAAGCAAAGCACATTCATTTTCAATGGATCCTGTATTTGGAAAAAAGTCAGATGATTATAGATAAAACCATACTTGTTCATTTTTGGCAATCGTAACTGCCTAAACTCTGTATGTGGACATCACCAGTGGACAAGGCATTTCTGCAGCCACGTTTGTGAGCCCTTCTACTGTCAGATTTATCTTTACTACCTGCACATCATGCTCTTGGGTTGAGATTAAGTGACCGACTTGGCCATCGAAGAATAATCAATGTATGAATTAAAAAAAATCTTGAGTTGCTGACACATTATCCATCTGTACAGTAAAGTGTGTCCAATCTTTTCCTTTACTCCTTTCTCTTCCTTCATTACTTCTGTATGTTAATGCAAAATGCATTGTGGGATATTTTGTTGCTAGTCTCCACTGGATGCACTGATATAAAATAAAACTTGAATAGATGTAAACTTTGAATTACACAATACCTGTGACTGATAATGTTTCACAACAAAACAAAATTACTTTCTTTGTGCTGTTTTAAAATACAAGCAATAAAATAATCTGAAATAATAATCTTAAATGTAAAACCTTAATAGGATGGAGGCCTAATGAAACATCTTTATCGGACAATCTTTAAAAAGAGCTAAATGGATGTTTCTGAGGGAGGTCACACCAAACACTGTATTTTACTTGTCGTCAGTGTAATCGGGAGATTGTGAGGTTTTACACATATTCTGCATTTTTTGAGGTTGACCAATATAGGTTCTTCAGTCTCCATTTTTTTTAAATAATTGGCCATGTCTGATTATTAATAACTGGTCAATGTGAATGTGAATGTGGTGCATGTTTGTGTTTGAGTGCTGGGGAGGCAGAGTGGGGCGTACTAGTTGAAAACCCCTCCTCCTCAGGGTCGAGTGGCACCATTTTTAAGACATTTCCAGTGATGTGATGTTGTTACAACGATACAACAGAGGAAAGCTGGGAAACAGTCCAGCAGTGACAGGAACTCACATTTCTGCAAAGGCGTGACCCTCAGACATCATGAGACATTCGAAACAACCTGCCAATAAATTCTCACAATATTCAGGCTTATACGCCTATATGTTTGTTAGGTGCCACCGCAGGTAAAATACTTCACCTCAGGAATAAACTCATCCTCTCTGGGTTCAGACTGACTGACTGCGTGGCGATCCTATCGATTGAACATCCTTACCAAAATCCTTAGGACACCACACACTTGTTTGTTTTAATCAACAGTGATGAGTCTTTGTTGGAGATACAGTGACTTCTCCTACAAAAAAAGCTGTCACATTAAAAAGTAAAGCAAGCTGCTCAGTATTAGACAAATGTTTATTCTTTAAAGTGTGAAATAGAACAAACAACAAAGACAAACGTATACAAAGAAAAAAATCATGATGTTAATAATGTATTTGGATATCAAAGAAGACACAAAGATGTTCAATATCTGAGTACATTGATAGTGTGTGAGAGTGAAATGACATCTCAGACTTCCTCTATCTCCATCCGATGTGTCAGAGTCAAGAGGATTTTCAGCTACACAGTAGCTATACTCAGAGTTTAGTAAACTACAAAAACTTCACTCACTGAGCATGACAACGTTACTAATGATATGACTAAATGTAGCCAGTCTTAGACAAGTTACCGGAACATTGTTATCTCTTTTCTTTATGAAAGCATCATGAAGTGCAGAGAGCAGCATGGCAGTGAGGTGGTGAGTGGCGTCACCTCACAGCTCGAGGGTTTCCAGTTTGAATCCCAGCTGGGGTCTTTTTTCTGTGAAGAGTCTTGATGTTTTCACCCTGTCTGCACAGGCTTCCTCCCTCAGTCCACAAACGTGCTCGTTACATTGATTGGTGAATCTAGATTGTGTCCAGAGTTGTTTGTCTCCAGTCTCAGGGGCTCCAGTCACCCTGAACAGGATTAAGTTGCAACACAAAAAGGATTGAAGGTTTCTGTGATCTGTGTTGCTGATTTCCTCACAAGGCCAAAAATCGTGCCACCGAATGAAAATGTTGTGTTGCAAAAGTGACAACTTAGCTTGAGTACTGAACCTCAGACAGACAAAGACCTCCAAAAGAAAAGCCACCCTTTGTGTAAACATCCTTATTCTCTCTATAGGTATGAACAAGAGCTGTAAGGCAAAGTGAAGAACGAGATACTCTTTATTTAAGGCAAAACCCCAAAACATTGTGGCATCAGATTGCTGACTTAGTTGGAGGTGCAGCTCATACTGTATATAAAGGCTACAAAGTTTGACTTCCTGACTGGGGCCCACTATCCCCTCCATTTCTCTACTTTCAATAAAGGCCACAGAAATCTTATTTATGCATAGGTTTCTGACATACAGTAAAGTTTACAGGTGCTGTGAAAACAAAACTATCCTTGACTCCCCTACACCCACAAACCATGTGAGAAACATGCTATAATTGAAATGCTGTGGTTGTTGGCTCTCCTAAAAGCTCCACCATCTGTGTATCATCCTGGTGCAATCAATCCTTCATATGATGGGTTGAGCTTCATAACATAATCAATAAAACATTGCTGGGAGGGGAAACGGCTATGTAAATACTGATATGTGAAGTGTAATCCCTCACAGGAAGCATCACTAGAGAAAAATAAAATAGATGATCAAAACAGTAATGCATCGACTTGTGAATTAACACCAATTCACTGTCAGGTTCATTACAGATACATATATATATATATATATATATATATATATATATATATATATATATATATATATATATATAATATCTTGATGTTTCTTTCACTAGTGAGGGTCAAATACATGAATGGGGTCAACCAAGTCACAACTGAAGAGCAAAGCATTAATTTTGACTTGCAGGTCGATCTTTGTCCATTTTATAATCAGAAAATGGTAGGATGGTATAAAAAAATGCAGTCAAAATATACATACAATGGTTATAACACTTCCTCTGACCTTAACTTCTATGTAGACGTTATGAACCAAAGACATGAAAGGTTTTTAACCCATCTACTTTATTGTATGATACCACTCAGCCACAGGTATTGACACTGACCGTGGAGAAGGTTAACATGAAGCTTCTTTTTTGTACAGTGACGTTAAAAGTGGCTTTAATGAATGTACTTTTATATTTTATATGGTTTGATAAAATTTACCACAGTCTGCTGCCCATGCGGTTATATGAGCATGGATGTATATATATATATATATATATATATATATATATATATATATATATATATATATATATATATATATATATATATATATATATATATATATATATATATATATATATATCTGCACCGCATGATAAGACATTTATAAAGCAAAACAAAACAGTTTGATAATTTGGACTTTATTCAACTCAATCACAACAACTCTACTAATATTGTTCAGTAGTAACAAAAACAGAAAAATACACATTTTGAATCATTCGTCCTCCACGAATCCACAAATAAAAAGTTGAGGAGGTAAGCGTCATACTACGTCCTGTTCTCTCAGAGACACATCAAAACAGTTACAAAGTCGGCCTTCTATCACCTGAAGAACATCTCCAGGATCGAAGGACTGATGCCTCAGCAGGACCTTGAAAAACTCATCCATGCGTTTATCTTGAGTTGAATTGATTACTGCAACAGTGTCGTCACAGGTCTGTCTAAAAAGTCAATCAGGCAGCTCCAGCTGATCCAGAATGCTGCTGGCTGAGTTCTCTCCAGAACTAAGAAAGTTTACCACATCACTCCATTTTTGAGATCTTTACTCTGGCTCCCTGTAACTCAGAGAATAGACTTTAAAATACTTCTTTTAGTTTATAAATCCCTGAATGGTTTTGGGCCAAAATAAATCAGGACTTGTTGCCATATCAACCATCCAGACCTCAGGTCTTCTGGTTCAGGTCCGCTCTGTGTCCCCAGAATCAGAACCAAACCTGGAGAAGCAGCATTCAGCTTCTATGCTCCACAGAACTGGAACAAACTCCCAGAAACCTGCAGGAATCCTGAAACCCTCAGTTCCTTTAAATCAAGGTTAAAACTTTACAGCTGCCTTTGACTGAATTATTTAAACACTTCTGAATATAGATTTAAACAATGTTAATTTCAGTAGTACTAATAGCTAAAATTTCTTTATTATGCCACTGCACTGTAACTTTTCTCCTTTGCTTTTCTTTTCATGTTTTCATTATGTAAAGCACCTTGAAATGTGCTGTACAAATAAACCTGCATTGCCTAAACTGCCTCAGAATCAGATTTCTTTTGGTGTTTTAGGTCTGAAAATGTATACATAGTACAAATTAAATAAAAAATGTCATTAACTGGTTGCAGATAAATAAAAGTCAAAATAATAGTCTATTTGCATTATCATGCTTTTTCTGGTTTGACGTTGTAGCTTTGGTTAGTGGTGAAAAGAACATGAATCCACTTCAAGCTAGAATATATAATAATAAAAGTTGTATTTGTTTCCTTTTCACTCCTCTTCAAAGGGTCAAACTGTGAAAACAGGGCAGATGGTCCCTTGCTGAACTTGAGTTGAACAGTCTTAGTTCCTCTCATAAATCTATTCATCCACATATTCCCATTTTAAAATGACAGATATTCTCATTATGACGGCAACCAACAGCAATTATTGTAATTAACCATAAAGTGTGATCACACACAGCAGGGGTGTGGCTGAAGGGGGTCAGAGTTGAGAGTCTCTTTGTGCCTCTGCTCCCTTGTGTTGACTGTACCCAGTATTATCTCTCCATTAGACTCTCTCTTCAACATAAAATAATCTCCTCTGTGGGAGCACCGTCAGGGTGGACCAGATCCAGACACGGTTTGTGTTTAAAGCCCCTCCACCTTTTCACTCTCACACAGTACAAAACGCTACTCGCTCTTCCCCTCCCACCAGCGTTTTCAATCAATTATTGCTGTTCATTAGTGGGAACATTGGGGGAAAAAGAGTTTGATTGAGGGAGTTTGACTTCCAGCCTGGAGTGTGATCCAAAACCGATTTCACCGGCAGGCTAACCACCACACCAGGGCTCACTTGTTTCCAGGCTACGGCTTTGTTTCTCCTAAAGCCTGATGCGGGTATCCTTGAGGACAGGAATCCTTTTCAACTGCTTGCCTTTACTGACCAAGAAGTAGATGAGATCCGATAACAATAGCATTTATTAAAACTTTACATTGGGGTTCCAAGCGGCTAAATATGCTATTCAGTGCATTGACGAAGACAGCACAAAGACCCCGGCTATATTTATGATTTTAAAGAAATCGATGTGAAATAATTACATCGTCTGAAATCAATTCAAAAGGCAATGATCTTTTGTAGACATAGCTCACATAAAATATTATTTTATGGCATAACTGTGTATGCAAAGATATTATAAAGCCAATGAAAGTTATATACATAAGCCAGTCAATAGTGCCTGGCATGTGCAGTGGAAGGCAAGACAAGGCAGGTTTATTTGTATAGCACAATTCAACAAGGGGATTCAAAGTACTTTACAGAGACATTAAAACATCACATTGTAGAAATAAAAAGCATGATTTAAAGTCCTCCCCCCTTCCAATTCAACTTTTAATAAACTGTAATAACTGTAATATGTGTGTGAGGGTGAGAAAGGAATGGTTACTGTTGCCAACCCGACAATCTATTGTCTTTGTTTATAATTTTACAGTGGTGAATGTTTATGTGAAAACGTTGTCCCAGTATGTTATAAACCAGTTTTAAACCAAAACAATCACCTTTTCTCTAGAAGTATTTGAAGGGGACTTCACTCTCGTAGACACGTAGACTCTCTGTTCATTGGCAAAACTCTGATGGCAAAAACACAATTTTATCATCAACAGCAATCATACACTTCACTCCAGTAGTTTATTAACTTACCCCCTCCCAAAGTCTGTTTTTGGTCAGTTTTCTGCTCCAAGTGACAGTTTTAGAGTCTCCTCTGATCACTTTCCTCGATTATTGCACCTCCTTTTAAATATTACATTTTTTATGTACATACCACAGTAGAAAATGTTATGAATGTTAAAGCATGGTTTTGTTGGTTGTGAATGTAAACCTTTTTTATTGTTTGCCTTCACTGTGCTCCCTCTTGGCCAGCTTGTCATTGTAAGAGAGAGTTGTTTTTTTAAGCCAAGCAAAGAAAACATTAACTCCAATTGCCCATCCTTTCTGAATACCTGGCATTGGTATCACAAGTATCCTAGGCACATTCAGACCAAACAATAAAAAAAAACAACTGCTTTTTTTGCATAAACAACAGATGAGCGTTCAGGCTCTGAAAACATCATCAAACTCTAACAAAACATCATCACATTTTCGAAATAGTTTGTGTAGTAAGTAGTCTATAAGGGTTATCAGTTATTTCTCCCCACACGTGAGCAACAGGCTTTCTAACAAGCGTTATCTATAGAAACTAAACATTGCCACTGCTATGAAAAGTAACGAAATAGGATATACATTTACCTTTCACTTTCATTCGGTTTATATCTTCTTCTGCAACATGCTATGTTATTTATACCGATATTATTTCAAAAATGTATTTTGATAAAACTATGGTCCCCTTTGTACACTTTCTGTTCCCTTACAAAATTAAAATGACGTTGGTTTGTCCATAAGGACCCCATCCACATTGACACTTAAACGGAACAACATCTTTAAATCTCACAGTCTTCAAGGAGGAATTTATTTCACAAAGCCAGTGACCCCCCCGCCCCGGGAAATGGCATTGAGGCAATATACCTTCTAAATGAATGTATAATGTTAACTTACATTGAAAAACATTTACCATTTTGGTAATGTATGTTCTTCATTTGTAACTACTTCTGAATTACTTTTTTCTCAAGTTAGCAGTGTGTACCAGAGACGGGCTGCCTGTCCACCTCCTACGGATAAAGAAGGTATTTATGAGCTTCTTTATCTTCTTTTTCTTTTTCTTTTGGTTTGAATTGCTTATTGTGAAGTGATGCAAAACTTATTATAAGGTAATGTAAAAAGAAAATTCCTGTCCCTGGTTCTTAAGGAGCGCCGAAGATTACGGCAAGAAGACAAAGACTGAAATTCTGAAAGAAGAATGAGAAGAAGGGGGACGTTGCAGAGGAAAGATTTATATATTCAGCAGCTGCAGAGACGAATAGGTGTAGGTCAGCACTGTTGCACCATTTATTCAGCCGTCTAACTTGGTAAAATTATCTGTTACATACAGTGTGCTTTGTATTGTTGAATATGAACTTTGAAAGCTGAAATGCTGAAAAGCAGATGTTTTGTGTCACTTAAGGATTTGTCCATGTGCCAGTGCCCAGAAGTCTTGTGACAGCAAAATTCTCAATAAAATCTCCCTTTGAAAAACTTTAAAAAAAAAAACAACCTTTAGAAAGAAACTGGGCACTGAACATAAAGTTCTGATACAGAACAGCTTCTTTTGCAAACATCTGTGAGCTAGTTAGTGCTTCTTTCAGGGACACGTCAATAATAAAATTGTTGTTACAAAGAGAAATGGCACATTGCTTCTCGCAATTTTACATAGCCAAGTTAACCCCAAGATGTTTTGAATGGTTGGTTGACAAATGACAATGGATGATGGAAAGATCAGCAAACATAATTCGTAAATGTATTAATCCTCAGCCACCGATGTCACAACCGGGATGAACAAATCATCAGACCCAAGACCTCCGTGTCCATGTGGGTGGAGATCCCACAAGGGTCTATTACATGTAGCAGCTATAGCATTTCACACTTTAATACACAGCGACCTTTATCATGTCCTATGTTCTAGTTTGTCTCTCTTCTCTGTCCTGCCCGGCTCCTGTTGTTGCAATAATGCTTTCCTTACCTTCCCTCACACTCCATTGTCCTTGTTGGTCTTTTGCCCCTACTCTGCCTTGTGTTTGGTTTGTCCTAGCGTTACCTGTTGTCTCAGGCTTTAACTTTTTTCTTCTTCTTCTGTATATCGTACTTTAACAGTGTTTTGATTATAAATAATAAATTCCCGATCCATTAAGCAAACACAGGTCGCATTTCCTTTACATTTAAAGGTCAGACTGTAGGGGTCTGTGTTTCCTCTGTGTGAACGTAACTCTTCTAGTTCTCTCATCATATCTCTTTAACTCTGTGTAGCTCATCCTGCGAGACATCTCATTGAAACAATGAAAAAGAAGCTATCAATTTGAAGAAAATGGACAAGAGACGTCTTTAGTCATTGACAAATGATTGTGATTGCTGCTTAAGAAAATAGTCAATAGAGGATGACGGCAGCAGATGATCATTCAAATGATTATTCAGAGGCAAAGCCCTCATGTAATGTACAGTAATAAGGCATAATGATTAAATAGTGTTATAGCACGACTACATTGTATTAATGGGACCACATATAGCTCGAAACTAGATTTTAATGACTTAGACTGACCTGCTACACATCCAGCGAAATAAAAACTTCTAAAGCATGAAAAGGCTCTGATGTTTTTTTTTAATTATAGGTCTTTCAATTACAGGTTTTTCTTTGCCATATTTCAGTTTTGCACAAAGTGTTTTGCAAAAAGGGGTAATGAAAATACTACTATTCGTGAGTTGAAACAACCATAACACAATTATTAGATCGTAAGGAGTGTAAACTTTCAACTGGAGTGTGTCGGTGCAGTAAAATGGCATTTAAATTGATCTACATCAAAATCAGTATCATATCATATTTTAAAGGTATTGTGACATGAAAAACACATTTTTCTGGATTTTTTGTGTTTTGTTGGGTGTTTTGACATCAATTACACCCAAAAAACAACAAACTTTTAACATTCAGTGTATTGTGTGCTTTCTGGGATTTTCCGCATAACTATGCAAAAACGGCGCATGTGGTTTGGTGGCGGGCCGTTATGTATAGACCCGCTAAATCACCGCCCCCTCCACCCAGCTCCCTGCCTCCTCTCCTCTCCAGCGCACCATAAAGGCTGATTTATGGTTCCGCGTTACACCGACGCAGAGCCTACGGCGTAGGGTTACGCGGCGACGCGCACCGTACGCTGAACCCTACGGCGTAGGTTCTGCGTCGATTTAACGCGGAACCATAAATCAGGCTTAACACGGAGCTGTTTAGAGCCTCTTTTGTTCTAATCACCGGAGGAAAACTGCTAAGAAGACCCGCGGCCACTGACTGGACTTAAGATAAGGGGACACTGCTGCTTGCATGCCTTTATTTTTATGATTGTTTGCGGTGGACTACTTCGCCGTGCTGCTTTTCCGGGCATGCTTCGCCTGTCGCTCCCGGCTTAACTCTCCGACGCCGCTGTTAGAAGTCCGGGACCAGAGGACTCGACTTCCAGTCGAGTGAAGTTTTTCTTGTTACACCCTTTTAGACACATTTGAGGGATGTTGGCCAAGACTTTTAATAGTGTTAAAAGCATGTTAAAAATGATGTCACAGTTCAAATTGGGCCGCTCTGTGGCGCAGTGGGTTAAGCGGCGGCTCATATACTGAGGCTACAGTCCTCCTCCTGCAGCGGTCGGGGGTTCGAATCCAGCCCGCGCACCTTTGCTGCGTGTCTTCCCCGTTCTCTCTCTACCCCTTTCCAGTCTGCATCTCAATAAAGGGCCACTAGAGCCCAAAAAAATCTTAAAAAAAAAAAAAATGATGTCACAATACCTTTAAGTAAATGTCAAGACCCACAAAATAAGGCCCCTACAGACAAAATCAGGTAACTTTGTCTTTGCGTGCGTATAAAAAGTGAGGCACCTTGCTCTAAGTCTGTACAGATCAACTGCTAAATGTCGTAGCAGTTGTTGGCACTTAGTCAGTACTTTCAAACATTTGTAGGTACAATGAAAATATTGGGAACATTTCAACGATGACGTTAAGCCATGCTCGTGCTGTCCTTTGTGACAGTAAATATGAGCTGCTCAGCTAGAATCCACCACTTTGGTTAAGAATGATTTTTTTTTTAAACCACAGGGTTAATTTTACAAAATTTTACCTTTTTTGTATGCCCTTAAAACTGTCATCAATACCTTAACCTTTACTTGCAACAACGCAGTGACAGGCTCTCGGTTGTGTAGCTGGATTGTAGTTGTTGAAGTTGAGATACTGATGTAACCTACAAAGATTTGACATTACTGACCTGTTGTAGATTTTCCTTTTGGAAGCTGAGACAGTAAAGCTGATGTGTCGAGCTTAAAAACATGTGTAGGTGTTATTATTTCCTCCTTGAAACGTGATATGGAATTAATAAGGGAGTCAATAAAGAACAGAGACAGCAGTTTCTATACTGATGATGGGTTCAATTAAGGAGAATAAACATCAACACTGATCTGACACCGCTGTTGCTTGTTAATGTTTTTACAGACCGGGACAGTGAGACCAAAACACACAATAACAGACCCAATAAAATTACACAGAAACAACTGTGATGGGGTTGTGTTGTTATTTCCACTTCACCTTCCAGTCTGAGGCACGAGATTATTCAGGCTACGTACAAAATTAAAACAAAAACAAACAAGTTTAACGCGTGGAATCCGGTCTGTCCTCACACGGCCTTTCATCGCTCGGCAGGTTAAAATCAAACAGCATGTTGAAGAGTTAGTCGTATTCTGTTTCTTACCAACACCGTCAAAATGCTACAAAAACCTCAAGGCTCTGTCGTCTTTTGTGAAGTAGTCAAGGCAGCAGGTCAGC
Organism: Cololabis saira; assembly: GCF_033807715.1. Classification (NCBI taxonomy): domain Eukaryota; kingdom Metazoa; phylum Chordata; class Actinopteri; order Beloniformes; family Belonidae; genus Cololabis; species Cololabis saira. The sequence continues at coordinate 12,005,439 of NC_084589.1, forward strand.
CATTCAGCGCCTCGATTCACAGGAACATCTGTCTCGGATTTTTATTAAATTCATAAAGTCGGTTCTGTGTAAGTCCATTCACAGAGGGGAAACAAAGAAACTTTCACACATGAAATGACTGCTACTTCACAGAGACAGACTGAAGAGCAAAACACACATTCATCAGGCACAACACAACAACGAAACCAAGAGCGCTGCTGAACTCAACTTAATAAACAAGAGGAACTGAAAAACATGCTCAAGTAACCGTCAACATGAATCCCATTGTCATTCTGATACTACTTATGTTATAAAATATAACATTTTACCTTCAATTTTGTACTTATTTTTTATATATATATTATACTGAATGTAAAGGCTCAAAGATGCTCTTCATCTCAACACTAAGAGAAGTTATTGATTTGTGAAATTCTATTTCGTGAACACCATAAGAATGACTTGAATCAATAAAGATACAAAAGTATGACATATAAAAATCCCTGGCTGACGTTACCTGAAATTATTATAAAATTATTACCTAGCTCCATGCGTTTTTCCTTTTTACTAAACATGTTATATCAGCCACCATCTCAAGGTTAAGACGGATCCCAAAATTGACATTTCAGTGTGTTCAAAGGTAAATCATGTTTACGCTCGCATCACAATGTATCCTCTGTGGTAGAAAACAGCTAAAGATGATGGTTTATTGAAAACAGCATTGTAGTTGAGTAAAGAGTACATACAGTATACACTATTTATTCAGGAGCATAATTTATTTATTTTTGAGAGTATACGTTCAAAATATCAAAAAAGATACCTTGTAAGAATAAATGTTTCATGTTCGATAAATTAATTTCTAAGACCTCTGCACCACCTCTGTAATATCAATAACTATGAGTAGATAATCAATTAAAATTCAAGAGCAAAGTGAATAAAACAAAACATAAGTAAAAAATAAAAAAGTAATGATGGCTACGGATGAGGAAGTGATAATAGTTCGCCATTGGCTGATCCAACTGTCAATCAATTAGAAATTAGAATTAAATGTATTGCTCTAAATAAGTCAAGTCAAATCAAAATGTATTTATATATATATCACATTTAAAACAAGATGTGACAAACTTGCACGGATAAAACAAACATTGTCAACAATTAAAATTAACTAAGAACAATAAACCTGATGTGGTACAAAAATGTCACCCCCCTCAGAGCTGTCATAGATATTATATCCAATAATTGAGACTGCAAGTCTTTTTGAACCAGGCTGTAGATGTGTTTATTTCTGCTCCAAATGTGGACATTTTAACAAGGAGGTCAATAGAGGTTCACACCTGTTCTTTGAAATTACATGTCATGTAGTTGTGATAGCACGCCACTTTTCACATGGTATTTGTGTCCACATGTATGGCTCTTTGCATGTTATTGTGTAAAATGATACACAAGATTCTTAACTGCAGATTACAAGTTGTAGCGCTTGTCGTGTCCGATGCTTTCACATCGTTCTGATTCAGTTAACTCATGTTTCAGATCAAGCATCGCTGCTATAAAAATCAAGAATATCTCTGGGAAAGAGGCAGTGAGATCCTGCCTCCGTCTCTCAGCCTGTTTGGAGCCTGACGGGGCTGATGCTGCCTGACTGCTGCGTGGCCAGTGGTCTGCTCTCCTCGAGCAGGTAGACCATGAAGTGAATGCAGGTAGAGTGAACGAGTGCAAGTGGTCACATTGAGCCTGGAAGAGATGAAACAAATGGGTTCACATGTACGTCTGTGGCTGCACGCTGGCCTATGAGCTGTGGTGGCGGTGAGGACGGGAGTCTGTCAGAAGGGATGGGAAGTGACAGCACTACTGCTGGCAGCCTGCTCTCCTGGAGCAGGTAAACCAGGTAGAGTAAACACACGCAGCTGGTTTCACAGAGCAGCTGAGACGGATGAAACACAGACATACAAGAAGAAAATCACTGCGCAGCACGATGGGAAACTGATGCACATTGGCATGCAGGCACATAGCTGCAAGACAACAAGCGAAGGACAACTTTGTAATCAAACAGATGGACAGATGCATAAGACATGCAGCAAGAGAAGCAAGTTGACAACATTGGTTGAAATGCACAAACAAGCAGACAACATAGCAACAAAGTGGTGCGTGGGCAGATACCACTGCTTGAACTTCAGGCAGAGAGACCATTAGTCCCCAGTCGTGGCCCAGCCTGTCAGTTGTGATGGCAGCAGGTAGAGGGTTTAGACTGTGGCACACCAGCTGTGGCCCACTGGTGCCTTCTCCTCCTCCATCCCTCCAACCACAAACACATGCTAAACAGGCCACGGTCTCCGCTGGCTCCCACATTCAGCTGCAAATGAGCCTGCTCTCAGCCACGGCGCTGTTTGATGTCATGAATGACGGCGATGAATTTTCATTCGTGGACGTTTCTCAAAGCCGTAATGCCTATTGTTTTAGGCTTGTCGCATCAGGCAGTCAGACTTGTGAGCTCAGGGGGTCCATTCATGTGTAATTTACAAACACATACGGTTAAAACCCACACATTAATTACAGGTTCTGTAAAATGCATGCGGATACAGTGGTTGTAGTCTGGCTTTTTGAGGCCTATCTTTCAGTCACATTGTCTGGAAAGCATCCGCGGTGACACGCGGTGCAGCCACGAGTCCTCCTGGCGATGTACAGGATATCTGACAAAGTGAATGTGAAGTGGTAGCTCCCCCGCAAGCTGCCTCCCCGAGTGCAGTGACCCTGAGAACATGGAAACACAAGCGATCACACACAACATTTCAGAAAAACATAAACATTACGTTATCACATCGATTCAAATGATTTTTACCAAAAATGAGCAGTCTGACCAAAATAAAACTGTTATAACGTGCAAATTCACTGTTGTTTTTTCCCAGTCCTGTCAAGTGTGTGCCACAAATGCAGAAAACCTTCTAGAGTATTTATTTTCTTTCAGGAGACGAGGGCGTACGGTGGCCGAGACCCGCCATTGCTGAAAATTAAGGAAACGCTGCAAATAAAAACAAACGCTGCTGCAAATAAAATAAACGCTTTGCAAATAAAAGAAACGCTGCAAATATAAAGAAACGCCGCTGCAAATAAAAAAAAAAAACGACGCAAATAAAAAAGCCATAATGTAAGTGAATTACCGGGGACTATTTTTGCTGATGCACCGGTGTTTTTTACGTGAGAGGAGAAGAAGAAGACAAAGAAGACGTAAGTGAAAAGGAAATTTTAAGAAGAGCGAGGAATAAGAAGAACAACGAACAAGAAAATAAGTGAAAAGGTTAGTGTTCAACGTCGCTACGTGTAATTTTTAATGTGCAACACCGGTGCATTGGCAAAAATAGTCCCCGGTAATTCACTTCCGTTGTAGCTTTTTTATTTGCGTCGTTTTTTTATTTTATTTGCAGCGGGGTTTCTTTATATTTGCAGCGTTTCTTTTATTTGCTAAGCTTTTATTTTATTTGCAGCGACGTTTGTTTCTGTTTGCAGCGTTACTTTTATTTTCAGCAATGGCGGGTCTCGGCCACCGTAAGGGCGGCATTCATAAATCATGTGACCATGTGGATCCCTCTCTGCGTAATCGTGTCACCAACCTGTTGACAACTAACCTAATTAGCTGCACGATGTTTCCCCAGATGTTAATTCTTAGCATCACTCACTTTTCCATTCGTTTTGTTCATTACATCCCAAAACAGTTAATTAAAGATACTTGATGATTAAATTTAAGAGAATTTGAATTAAAGAGTGAAAATTGCATCATTACAAACTACAGCAGAAACCTTTTTTTTCCATCAGTCAGTTGTTATGATCTTTTTTTTCAGAATGATTACGTTCAATATGTAACAAAAACATCACTTTCATCTGATTTCACGGCTGGGCAGTATGACTTGAGGTGCTTGTTAGCCTGAACCGTCTCCTTGTATAAGTGTATAAGTGTATAAGTCTGTGTCTCTTGTAAGTAGATATATTTAGATGATTAAAAATTGAGAGGCATTAAAGTAGCAGGTCTGGCTCTTATTGACTAAATGACGGGTAAATAGTTGGCTTTAACTGATGCCCACAGGCTGCTACGAGCTACTATTGACAGGCTGCTTTTGTCAGTCAGTAGGAGAGGAACTTTTCAACATCCGACTCTCATTGATACGGCAGAGATGTTAATCCACTCACTGAATTTGACATCATGTGTTGAGTGTTTAGTGCGTGACTACTGAGAAGATGTTTTAAGAGAATGCGTAATCTCTAACGCTGTAAAAGCTCTAAAGATTTGTTGAATGCGGTCCATTGATTTTCTCATTACCCTCAGCCTACTAAACAACCAGGCAACTGCTAATGCACCGGTCATTACAATTCAGCATGCCGGATAAGGCCTCTGAAGGCAAAGCTATCACGTCGATCCTCAAGGGCATTCACATACTCGCGCTGTGGTGTAGCAGATATCTGTCAGTTTACACTGGAAAATGGGCCTTTTGTTTCATTTAAACTTGTCTTTTTTGTCTTCTGCTTTTGTTTTCCTTTTAGCTGCACTGTTTGGAAAAGCATAAAACTCATGTATTTTATATGGCAGCCCTCAGAGCTCAACAGGCCGAGACCGATCCAAATAATGGGCAAATAGGTGAAAATGAACAAACCTGGCAACCAGTTGAAACAAACGACTGCTGCGAGGGGTGAAACAAGGCCAACCGGCGCGCTGACCAAGCTCCACCTTGTCCTATCCTAAATCTGGATAATTTATTTAGAAAGTGGTTATTGTTAAGGCAAGGCAAGGTAAGCCAAGGCAGGTTTATTTGCATAGCACAAGTCAACAACAGGGTGATTCAAAGTGCTTCACAGAGACATTAGGAATAAGAATGAAGAATGAAGTTTAAATAAAAAAGAAAGAAATTAGAACAATAGATAAAATAAGTAGTTCAAATTTGATTAAGTTTTGAAATTCAAGCTTAAAAGTACCAGTGCAGGTTTGGAGCTTAATCAAATGCAGCTGAAAATAGGTTTATCTTCAACCTGGACCTATCTGATCTGAGGCTTTCTGGGATTTGATCCAGACCTGTGGACCATAGAAGCTGAATAAAGCTTCTCCCTGTCTGGTTCTGACTCTGGGAACTGATAAAAAAACAGATCCAGATGACCTGAGGGGTCTGGAAGGTTCATACTGGGTCAGGAGGTCCCTGATGTGTTCTGGTCCTGCACCATTCAGAGCTTTATAGACCAGCATCAGAACTTTAAATTCTATCTGGCAGACAGACAGCCAGTGTAACGACCTCAGAGCTGGACTGATGTGGTCCACCTTGTTAGTCTTAGTGGGGACTCGAGCGGCAGTTCTGCATGAAGTGCAAATCAGAAAATATTCCAAACCACATATGCTTGAACCTAAAACAAAGATGAAGTGCTTTTAGTGCCAGTTTTTTTCCAATAAGTTTTCATTAAAGATGTTTTTTAATATTCAGTATGGTGAGGGCATTTGCATCTCCACCTCCAACCAAAATACCCTCTGCACTCAAACATTTTGCATTTTTTAATGTTTATTGAATGTTTCCTCACGTTATATTACATGAACACACTGTAACCTATTTAGGGCGGTACCAGTACCACTGTTGTGGCTGATGCTACTTCAAATGTGCAAAGTACACTTCAGTTGAGAGACAATGTTTTTGTACAGCGATGTTGTTGTTGTCCTGTTCAATCTCAAATTAAAAACAAACAACAGAAATCCCTTTCTCTTCTCTGCTATCCCACCTGCTAAGTGAGACGCATGTGAGCACTCGTGAGTGCAGGACAGCCTGCTGAGGAGAGACAACAGAGAATACTGAAGAACTATAGAAGTTAAATGTAATGAATAAAGGTGTTTGGTAGATTAATTTCAAATTCCATTGAACAGGAATAGCAGATCAAAAGCTGTAATACTGTATGTCATGCTGATTACATTTATTTTAGATGACAACTAAGGTGGCGTAACATCCCATGTCTGCAGAGAGTTGTGACAAATTAATGAAGGAGCTCAAGGTGTGATTCGCTCACTATCCTAAAATGAAGATGTCACTGCTGAGAAAACCCTGCAGCGACGTTAAGGTAACAACAAAAGGAGGTACGTCATTCATAAACTGTATGAACTAAACTATGGTATTTCATCATAACTGTTTAATTGCATGTGCTTTTGGATTGTATAATTTGCAATAATTGTTCTAAACTGGGTTTTGATGAGTTGTGGATCTGCAGAGAATAAGTGATGTAGACCAGTCCAACTCACCAAGGTAATGCTCCAGAGATGGATGAAAACAGTTGAACAGCTAGAATAAATATTAATATCGGCAAAAAGCCCTCGTTTAATTTTATTTGACCAAAGACAGTGTTGAGTATATCAGAACTGAAAGGAAAATGGAACATTTGTCCAATTTCCAGTTGGTGCTTTTGTCTTTTTTTTTCCTGGCTGGCATTTTGCCAATAAACCCTGCAATTAATTGTTTAAGCAATTAATTACAACAGGATCTCCAGCTTTAATGGCATTCAGTATTTCTGACAAGATACATCCTGTGGGAAATAACTAACTCTGCATTGATTGTTTAGGGTTTATTTCTTCTTCTGGAGTCATTTTAGGGACAAACTGATGATTCTGGATTCCTGGTCCGGTTTGATGACCTCAGAATCGGCTCTCTGCTCTTTGCAGATGATGTGGTTCTGTTGGCTTCATCTGGTCAAGACCTGCAACTCTCGCTGGAGTCCGCAGCTGAATGTGGAGCAGCTGGGATCAGAATCACGAGAGGGGGAAAAAGAAATGAGAGATCGATGGGCGATAGTGGTGCGGTGTCTGCAGTGATGCGGTCTCTGCATCGGTCTGTCGTGGTAAAGAAGGAGCTGAGCCACAAGGGTAAAGCTCTCTGTTTACCAGTCGGTCTACATGCCTACTCTCACATATGGTCACGAGTTTTCGGTAGTGACTGAAAGATTGTGGATAGAAGCAGCAGAAATTAGTTTCCTCTGCAGGGTGTCCCTTAGCGATAGGGTGAAAATCTCAGCCATTCGGTAGGGGCTCAGAGTAGAGCTGCTGTTCCTCAACACCGAGAGGAGCCAAATGAGGTGGCTCGGGTTTTCAATAAGAATGCCTCCTGGACGCTTCCCTGGTGAGGTTTCCGGGCATGTCCCACTGGGAGGAGCCTGGGAAGGCCTTGGGAGCCCCCCAAATGAGCTGGATGAAGGTGCCAGAGAGAGGGAAGTCTGGGCTAGCCTGCAGAGGCTACTGCCTCCCCTACCCACCTGGGATAAGCTGGATGATGGATGGATGGTTGATTTGTGACATCGTATGTGAAGTCATGTACATTCGAAAATGGGTTTTTCAAAAGTGAAACAACTTTGAAAATCTCAATTCATAACCACTTTAATTCAAATTCATTTACATTATTTGTAAAGCGCAGATTCAAAACAAAAGATATCCCAATGCACATTACGTAAAAAAGACAAGTTCAATACAGTCTAATCAAAAAAATAATCAAGTTCAGTGCAATTACAGTCCAACTCAGTCCAACTCATTGTAATTTATTTAATTTAATGAACTGCAATAAACTCCAGATTTAAGATTCAAATAAAGCACGATAATACAAAATAGCCTGGAAGCCAATATGTTGCATTGAATCTTCACTTCGGCCATCATGAGCAAGCATGAGGAAAAAAAACCTCCAGCAGAACCAGGGATGGGGAGGACAGCCATCTGCTTTGTTCGGTTGGGGGTCAAACACCATTTGTTTCAACCCTCCAGAGTCAAAACACAATGGAAATTGAAATTAGTGAAAATAATACAAATAGATAAATCTAAAGGGGTACAGCTCCAATGACTATGGACAACAAAACTCAGCCTAAATTAACATGATATTATATGATCTTTATCATTTATTCAAGACTGCTTGAATATGAATATAATTAAATATGTAGCTTACTCTATTTCTCTTTGCAAAAAAAAAAAAAACTTCAGTCAAGACTCCTTTTCTAAGCTTCTTACATGGGAGGAGCTGTTTTTCAGAAAAAACAGGTAACCGGAAGCCAAAAAATAAATAAATAAATGAATAGTAAAACAATTAAAAGTCTTGCTTTGAATAGAGTAATAGAGTGTTGATATTATTATTGATATTTCTTCTGTTATATTGAATGTCAGTGTATAGACACGTGCAGGTCCGCACAAGTGTTGGTTGACGTGTGGTGAAGAAACTAAATATTTATCCCTCCGGCCTGTCTTTCTGAGGAGACAATCATTACCAAACATCACAAAGGATGACTATTTAAACCCGTGCTCCTATTGTGAGCCCAGCCACACTGAGTGAAGAGGAGAACTTTAAAAAGAAGAAAAAAAGGAAAACAAAAGCCGATATAGAGTCTGAGACAACATGAAGGAGAGAATGAGGATGAGAGAGGGTGAGACAGATAGAGTGAGAACAGTACAGAGTGAGATGGAGAGGAGGAGGAGGAGGAGGGGTGGGGGGGCTCCTTTAGGGGTGCAGTGGGCTGTGAGACGGGTCCATTCACTGTGATCTAAACACTGTGTTCCACTGTGCATCAGCGCTCTCACCCAGGCAGCCAACGCCGCGGCCACAGACACAAAGTTAACCAGTCAACTCCATTACAGAGCAGGGGGCGTTTACAGACCTGCCACACCAAAGGGATCACGCCGGCCAGCCGAGAATATTAATTGCTTTTAAATGAAGTGGAAGTCTCTTTATTGGATGTCTGGTGTTGGTTTGTTATCTGCGGGACTGAAAAGGTCCCACTGCTCTTTGGTCTTGCCGCCTTTGAAAGAGAAACTGACTCTGGATGAGGTCATTGATCAGTGGGGGCTGTATACTCCCAGTGGGTTTTTGTGCGTCCTGCCCCTTTTACTACCCCTATTGTGCTCAGCACATTGAATAGTCAGTGCACTGCAGTTAATAAACATATTTGTTAAGGATGCTTCCTCTCAGGTGTAGATTCAATCAAGCATGCTTTTTTTTAGTTTTTCAAGACGGCGTTAAATAAATATGAGTCACTCCAGCTCATCACACTGTGTTTAGCTGATAGATTGGTCCGTGGGGACCGGGGTGGGCAGATGCTGCCTGTGGGACGGTTTAACGGCCTGATATGACTTGCAAAGTATCAGTCACATAAATAAGACAGCAAAAGGTGTCATCAACCAAAATGTGTGGCAATTTTGCTTACTGGTCTTCTGAAGACGATAAACAAAAATGAGTGAATTGCAGAACATTAGTGCATCTTCAAAACCAGTCACTGGAATCTTAGAGTGAGGTGGTTCTGAGCGTTTTAATAAGAAATTGAAAAGTCTATTAAATAGTAAAGGAAGGAATCTGAACTATGCTGAGACTTCAGACTGTGCATGCAGTTTTAAGAGTTTAACCATTTTTTTTAAAATAAAAAGCTCATAAACAAACACACACACACACACACACATGATTAGGAATCACTTAGATAGAGCAACGGCTTTGTATTTAAAAGTATAAGAGGAATTACTGAGACAATGTACTGTATGTTATCTGTGAGAGGCTGGTGTGTGTGCGGTACTGAATATGAGACATGTTTATGTCAGGGAAGATTGATAGTAAAACTGTTGCTCGGTATGTGCTCTCCAGAGAATTGCTTCAGCATCTAAAGATTGTTTAACATGTCTTTGAAAGTTTTACCCTATGATTATAAAAGAAAAGAAAGAAAATGGTCCCAGTGTGACAGATAAGGTGTCAAAACAAATGTGAACACTAGAGACCTGTACTTGCCTTATGATCACTTTTTGTTAGAAAAATCCTCTAAATTCCTGTCAGAGCTTCAACAATAATAATTAATGTCTCCAGGTTTCGTCTCATCAAATGACTTCACTAACGGAAGAAGTCTGAGAAAACTGTATTTCCCTTTCAAGCAAAAACAGAGGTTTTTTATAATAAAGGATGCCTTTTCCAGCTTTACTGTGAAAATAACCCCCCACCGATACTGTAAGTGACAAAAATAGGTAAAAAAAGAAAACAGAAGAAAAACATACACAGCTTTTAAATGGTCTATGCCTCATTATTTCTTTTTCCAAGATTTTATGTATTTCACTTATTTATATGCTTATTTATATACTTATGTATGGGTCTGTTATGTAGCTGTAAGGTCATAACATCTGAAACATACCCAGATAACGGCTTTGAAAACACTTTCCTGTCACACGCCGCTGATCTCCACCTTTGACCGACATGTTCCTGAACTTATGTCAGTGACATTCACGTTACGTTCCACCTACAGTTCAGTGCACGTGAGGGATTTACTGTTGTTCCTGCTTTTCTGAAGTTGTACAACTGTAAAATGTCTATATTTCCAGCGAATGAGTCCTGCACATATTTGGTTATCATATCCCGTTGGTCACTGCCTCATTGTGCCTGAATGCGTTTCCACCAGTAGGCCCTGTTGCGACAACAATGGCTGTGGATCCCGAATCATGTCCCTGCCGTGCATCCTCGCTGGTCCCCCTGGAGATGTGTGTCTGAGGCTTTAGCGCGCTGGAGGAGGAGGGTGAGGGGAGTGGCAAAAGGACATTATCTATAATTCCACACGCTGTCTCTCGCTCTCTTTTGCTCAAAAGGGGTCCACCAAACAAAGCCCTACTGCTAGACAGCTCTGGGGATGAAGACGAAGCTGAGATTTCACATCCCCATGAATAAGGTTAGATATTAATCCCGCTAAGAGAAGAAAAAACATGCTACAGGTTGCTTTCTGAGCTTTCTTTGTGGGAGTATTTCTTTGTGCTGCTGTCTGGCTCTTGAATAGAAAATCCCCCCGCCTCCTTCTTGCCGTGTCCATTGAAAAAATTGGCTTCTAAATACAAGCTATTAGAATATTTGTGTAGATGAGTAATAAGTTATTAGTTGCAATTACTGGTCATCTGTTAGTCTGGTATAATAGCCTGATTAGGCAGTGGGCCTTTTAACTTCTGAAGAAGTAATTTGGAAGAAGGGCTACCTTTGAGAAGGCAAAGAAAGGCTTCTTTTATTCAGGCCATATCAGGCTATTGTACTAACAGACATGTTATAATGGGATTACTAGCAACTACCGTGGACTGATAAAATCAATGGCGAACGCATCATTTTGTATAATTCACAGGTACTGGAGATGAGAAGAGATCTTGGCTAGTGAAAGGGCACTTCAGACTGGATGAATAGAGAGTGGTATATGGATAGTACAACCTATATTTAATGGGATTTACTCCATATATAAGATGGTTGTAGGGCATTGCTGTCCCTCAATATTTATTGGAGATGACCTCAACACATTTTGGAGCATTCGAAAGCCAGAGGATGACATGTGTCTGACCTCCAAAAAAACTGCAAGGTTAGCCCTCGCTTGTACAGGTAGTGCGCGCGCTCTGTGAAAGGGGATGCAAGAAAGTTCGACTCATATTCTGTCCGAGTTTTTCAAGGACGCCTCATTGTTATCAAAAATTTCTAACCCTGAAATGGTCCATTATCAAGAACAACGGCCGCACTTGTGGCCATGCTGCACGAGCTCTCTCTCTCTTACCGGGATAGTCCAAGCGTTGTATTAACCAGACTGTTTTCCTACATTTATTTGTGGGGAAAGAGAAGTGTATCCAAAAGCAAGTGCAGCTGTGTCACAGAAAAAACCTGCACCAATGTAAGGTCGACCAAGCTAAGAGGTAACATCACAAATACGTAACAAAGGTTGTCCGTGAGCATAGCGTGAGCAGCTTGTGCTGTAAGATGGTTACGATGCACCACACAGATAAAGAGAGGAAAAAAACTCAAGCCTCTCCCTCCCCTCAGTTACTATTTTATTCAGTTTCGAGTTCTCTTTTCCCGTCTATTCATTCATGGACGGCCACAGATGCAGCACGGGGTTGACACCAGGCCAAGAAACCCAAAACATTATCATCTTTCTATCAGTGCCCAAACAAGATAAGTGTATTGCTGTCGTTCCTACCCACTTGTCTCCTCCCTTTGTACCTACACTTCTTCCCTGTGTATTGTTTACTCTAATGTGGTCCTGATGGAGCAGCTGGTGGTGACATGGGGTTGATTATGCTGCTCCTACACTGACATGCTTAAAGGTGACCATCCGGTCTGGGCATGACAGCCCTGCCTGTTGCACCAGTTGCAGGATGGTGATCTCGTGGTGGGAGTGGAGCTGTCCGTGCACGGCTGAAGGCTTGAAGGGAAATTATTCGTATCAGGATCTTTGGTTTGACTGTGATCATTGCAGATTCTTAGTATTAGTTTATTGATTTTTTAAAGTAAAATGATAGTGATGTTATGAAGAGTTATGACCTCGGTTTCACTGAAAATCCAGCTACAGGTTGCAAACAAAAAAGAATGTTTTAAACTGTTGTCATGCATCTTTTTTTCCTTTTTTTCACAGCGCTCTTAGGGCCCGATTTACTAAGATCCTAAATAAAGAGTACTAAATTGCGCGTGCACTGAAAAAGTTTGCGCGTGCTGTCGTTGTGTGTTTTGGAGCAGCAGATTAGCACCTTCCTTTCGAACGTATTAAATACAGACGCAATCACAATACGCGCAATTACTTTCAGGCTTGCTACTAAATGAATTGCGTGTGCTATTTTGCGCATTTGAGAGGCGCAGTCGTCTTTGCACGCTGTTAGTAGATCAGCTGGCACTTTGGTTTGCGGGTGATGTCAAGTTTGCACACGTTTTTACACACGCAAACCTTTAGTAAATCAGGCAAGTTTGGAGAATGAAGGAGATATAATGAGGACTTCTGGTGTCTCCCTTGTTCCACTAAACCTTTCAGAAGCAGATTCTTCCTCAGAACTGTTTGTACAGATGGATTTTTAAGATTATAAGATCACTTGAGAGTTCAACACTCACCTACCATTTAAATATCAGAGCTATTTCTATCCATGCCTTGCCCTTTCTGGTATTATCCTAATAAAAAAAATGGGTGGTTTCAAATAAATTTCCCTTTTTCGAAATGTAAAATAAATGTTTCCGTCTCCAAAATTAAAGTAGAGATCCAAGTTATATTGGCCCTCGGCATAGACAATTTTAGAATCAGTTCAATTTTAGAGTCTGGAGTGTTTCAACAATTTCAACAAAACATTTCTCCAGGGCCACTTATCTGCTGAGAAAGTTTCTCTTTAGAATTAAGAAAAAGCAGTTCCTTGATTTTGTTGCCATTCCATTTTCCTGACATTTCTTCATCCTTATCTACTGGGATCCTGAAGGATTACCCTGATGGACTATAGTGAGACATTTTTTATAATTTAAGTTACCGTACCAGCAGTCAGAGGATGTTCAACCATGTTCTTGTTTTTATTAGTTGCTTCTGTCATCTGTCAGAAAGGGATGCAAAATGAGAGACAACGACCACTGACTGCTGGAGATAAGACACCAACTACTCATATAGTTCACACAAACTGACTTAAAAAAGTAAATCACTTTAAGCTTTCAGCCACGTCCCAGATTGTCACCATTCAACTTGAAAAGTATTTGTGGCCAAGAAGGATTTAGAGTTTAGTGACTTCACTCAAGATCTTGTAATAAAACTTGAATCTGGAAAAGAGATTTGGTGGAGATTGAGTGCTACCTTAATATATGAATATTTGGATGCAAACAACCTTTTTGGCCCAAGTTATATTACAATGCTGAAAAGTATAATATAAGCCGGATGTTACGTAAAGGTCAAAGGTCAAAGCTATGTGCTGTATGGCCCAGATGTCATCGGTTAGTTTGGACATGGGTAATTGCAGCTGTTGTCAGGGCCAGATGGGGTGAAAGGCCCAGAGACAATGCAGATTTGGATGATCTCTGTTGGAAACGTGGCTGAGCTCAGGCAGCCACACTCACTCTGAGTCAGAGCTGTTAATCAAGGTCAAACGTGGGCCACAGAAAACTGCACATGTGGGCCATGCTTGAGACAAACACTTCCTGCTGTTTGGATGTTACAGTCCTTTCAGTTACAATCACCACCCTGTTATATTTCATGAACATTTCATATACTGCAAAAACTCAAAATCTTACCAGGAATATTTGTCTTATTTCTAGTTAAAATGTCTCATTTTTAGTCAAAATATCTCATTACACTTAAAACAAGAGTCATTACCAGAAAAATAATATAATAATTCACTTGAAATAAGTAGAAAAAAAAGATTTTTCTACTTATTTTAAGTGAAAATCTACTTGAAACAGGTGAAAATTGTTGTTTTTTCCAGTGATGAGTTTTTGCAGTCAACAAATTGATTAAAAAATATGCCACTGTTTTTGCATTCAATTAAATGTTTGTACAAAAATGGGAAATGTCATGATTTTTTTTTGTGTGTGTAAAATAAGACCGATACTTATTTGTGCCAAGTAGGTGCACACATCCAACTTGCATTAGCAATGACATATACATCCTAAACCTTGAGCTCTGTGGTGTTCAAAAGCAACAGAGAACACACAAGCAAGGAAGTATAATGCATGTAGTCATTCAGTCAGTCCAGCCTCTTCATCACTAAGCCCAGTTTGGATCATTTGGTTGGTAATTGCTGCCCACAAGTGAGCCACTCCACATGAATGGAAGTGCAGTAAAGCGTCAGCGGCCGTGATCACTGGCTGCCCCCAAGTAATAGCCCCCTTTCCCTTAACCCTCTTCTGCATCCCAGTTTCCCTCTCCCAGGCTGCTTCTCCAGTTGAATGAGAGGATAAAAGTAGTGAGGATGAGGCGGTCGGCTTTTGTAAAAAGGGTAGGGTGGGGCGATATAGGTAATCCATAATTACCTGTAATGAGACTTTTGTCTTGGAGCATTATAGGGATGTTCTTGAAGTCACTCCGGAGGCGGTTTTCAGATGGAGGAAGAGCTAGGCACGCCTCACATCCTCTCATGGCCCATCTCATCCATATGTGCAGTAATAAGTAATTACTGAAGTCTCATTGAAGTCCATGTGAAGTATGCTCCTTCTCTTTCTCTCAAGGCAGATGAATACCCGCCACTCACCTAATACAAAAAGTGACACTCCTGAAGATCCATCGCATCATCTCAATCTTCCTCTTCAGTCCCGCTCGTCCCAACCCCCCCCTCTCAGTTTGAGAAAACAGCTGGCATCCTTTGATGTGCGACTGGCCTCGTACTGGGTCACTGTCACTGCTGCATCTGACAGGGTCTCTATTCATGCTGGACCGGGACAATGAAGTGGTCTTCTATGTGGTACCATGCTACACATACCTATCAGGTGCTTCCTGTGCTGCTCCATAACACCAATAACGAATGACAACTCTTTCACAAGGAAATCACAGAACTGCGTGGACTGTTTCGATCACTGGACGCCTTGTCCTAGAAGAGCTACCCATCCTTTTTAATGTTCAAATAAAGAGCATAACTTGGGGGGAAAAAAATGAACCAAGATATCACCTCTTTGTTGGCTGGTATAGCGAAGACGTTGGAGAAAGCACACCATCGTCACCTGCCAAGACATCCTGGAAAAATACAGCGACTTTTCAAGGTTGCCTCAATTAACTCATTATTATCATCTCTAGCTATATACAGGACTGTCTCAGAAAATTAGAATATTGTGATAAAGTTCTTTATTTTCTGTAATGCAATTAAAAAAACAAAAATGTCATACATTCTGGATTCATGACAAATCAACTGAAATATTGCAAGCCTTTTACTATTTTAATATTGCTGATTATGGTTTACAGTTTAAGATTAAGATTCCCAGAATATTATATTTTTTTGAGATAGGATATTTGAGTTTTCTTAAGCTGTAAGCCATGATCAGCAATATTAAAATAATAAAAGGCTTGCAATATTTCAGTTGATTTGTAATGAATCCAGAATGTATGACATTTTTGCATTACAGAAAATAAAGGACTTTATCACAATATTCTAATTTTCTGAGACAGTCCTGTAGAGAATACAGCACCTGATCTTTAGTTGCTATCTGCTAAGAATATATCATTGTTAATGTTCTACTACTCGATGCAGACTGCTGACTTGAACTGAAAACAGTTGTGCAGATCTTTAGAACAAAAGTTATTTTATTAACTTTAAGCTCCCAAATCCAGACCTCCCATTTCAAAATGACTGCAAGCAAAATGAACTAGTCATAGGCCATTACACTGATTTCAAAAAATGTATGACTCTTCAGAGACTTAAGATGCTGCTAAAGAGTAGTGAAAAGAATATTGATTACTGTTTCAAAGTTACACAGCAACTAAACTGTGAGCCCAAAGATACTCTTTAGCCTGTATCTTGTGATGCAATGATGCAGTTTTAATTAAACTTGGCACTGTCAATCAACACACCGTTCTTAGTAAATGTCCTGAAAATTTGTCTGCGTCACCGTGACTTTAACACACCAGTATTTCATGAACAAACTGAATAAAAAATCTGAAATTTAGTATACTTATACATGATTCATACAAGTATCTAAATTGCGTATGAGAAGATTTTAAAAAGATGTCCTTCAAAGCGCCAATCAGATTTCAGAGAATGTACAAAATGTATAACCAGTTGTCTAGTTGGACCTTCTTCAAGTGTCCATGAACTTTGCTGTGCAGCAATTTAAAACGTTAACACAAGAATTGTAACGTGTCATAACATTTTTAAGTTACAGGCTGCTTAAAAGCCTGGCCCCAAAAGGCTCTGTGGCTGAATTTAGTTTCTGATACAAGTCTAGACTTTAAGAACCTTCAGTTCGGTCTGGGCATCCTCTCAGTGTCTGCCAAATCTGCCACAAGCTCATCAACAGGGGGGCTTTGTTTTGGCCTTTCCACCACGAGATGCTTTCGCTGCTTGGAGCCCGATGCTGTTCTCAATCTACGTGGGATTGTTTTTACAGATGAGCTTGCTCACAGGGCTCACGGTCATTTCATCCATTATTCCCGGGAAAATGTAATTAGTTCAGCTAATGAATACGAGAACATCTTAATATCGCAGGTCACTGAATGTATATGTTAACTCAGACATGGCTTTTTCAATGGCTGCTGAAGTAACACAGAAACACACACAGCAGCACACTGCCTGTGTTGTAGAAGCCTCTTGTCTTAGCTGAATATCTGCCATCTCTCTCTGAGGCCATGAACTTGTTCTCAAGGCTTTCAATTATTTTCTACAGAATATAAAGCAGAGGAATATTATGATATTAATTTCAACAAAATGAAAAGAATAATTATCTGGAGTCTAACCGCTGCTTTGTTGGAAGGAGGGGGGTTGTCAGGTATTTACTGTAAAGTGATGAGGTCACTGGGATGTCCTCCATGGAGTTTTAAAATAATAAGTGCCACAGCTTTATGTCAATGTGTGTGTGTGTGCGTTTGTTCCTCAAATCTACCAGACTTTCTGTTGTCAAAGCAGAAAATGACCCTTTGGTGACCACACGTGCTCAGACTCACACACAAATGCACACACTCATGCACCCCGCCAGAGACAAAACAGCTGTGCGGGTGGGCCTTGTCATTAGTCCTGCTTGTTTTTCTTTTGATTGAGGCAAGTTGCATTGCGGTGCAACTCTCAATGCGCGTCGAGAGTGAGCGAGCGTGCCATGTGGATCGGTTCTCAGTGTCCACTTGGCACTGGGACTAATTTGCATTCTTTTGTCCCCGAATAAAAGACACCTATTCTGAGGACAGAGTTTACCAGCTGCTATCCAGGACCAGTCCTTATTAGAGCCCTGCTGTTCCTCTGAGAACGCCTGCACATGTTCAACACGCGCTGGCGCTCACACACGCTCACACGCCCCCCCCCCCCCCCCCCCACACACACACACACACACACACACACACACACACACACACACACACACACACACACACACACACACACACACACACACACACACACACACAGGACTTATGCACCCCAGTGTCTCAGTCATAATCTGTTTATTAACAAGTGAAAACACAATAACCCAGATGCACAAAAAGAAACCGACAGGAACACTTGCGGAGAGTCCAAGCAGTGATTACCAACACCAGCGCTAATATTTTGTATTTATCCGTGGAAGGGGCAGAGGGCACGGCCACGCACACGCTCAGTTCCTTTGGAAACAGCGGTAACTGTGTGTATGATTAAATTCTGCCAACTCAAATACAACCAGTTTAGATTAGAGGCACTGCGTGAGCCATGTTTTGGACTGTTCTCCACACAAACACAGATTAGGATGGTGTTATGGCTAAATAATCACCTCAAGGGTGTAATCAATAGAAGTTAAAAAACATGAAGGATTAATTCTGATTTGTAGTTGACATTAATCTTCAAATATCCACACCGAAATAAAAGAGTCAAGTCTTGTTTCATTTACATTTCAGTGGTGATTTTGAATGAACTATCACATGCAGGTTAATATAAATGACAGGTTGTCAATATGCTTACCAGATTATTTGTAGAGAACACCACAGCTCACTTAGGCCCTGCCTCCATTTCAATCCAGTTGAAGTCTGGTTGAAGTCTGAACTCTGAATAAAATGGTCGAGGGTCGGCTTGATCCGTAATATTTACTTTAATACAGTTATGTTACTGTGGCAACGTTAGTTCCTCTATGACATATCCCCCTTTTAAGTTATTATCAATAACATCAATAACAGAAAGTGCAGTTTGAACTTACATAACACAAACAGTAACAGCCAGAAAATGTTTAATATTCAAACAAGTATCCTGAGCATGTTGTAGATTCTCTCTCTATAATAAACACATTTAGCCTGACAACATTTTCCCTTTATCTAAGCTAATCCATACAAGAGGATTTTCAGTTGACATAGATATCTCATTCTTTCTTTCTCTCTGTCTCTCTTTTTTTTTCTTCAAAAAGTTGAGTCCTTCTGTTTTTCCCAATCCCCCCAAAGGCCATGTGATTGACACAGCAGTGTCTGTCTACAGGACGAGCCTGTTGACTGGTCTGCTCCGTCGTGTAGCTCTGGTCCTGATGTCTGTGCAGGCGTGAGTGTGTGAGGCCTGTGACTTCCTTCAGACTAGAATAAACAATCTCTGGAGTGATGACACTTGCTGGCTGGGAAATCACCGTACTCTCAGCTGATGGAAGTAGTGTGTCTTGAGCAGGCTGTGAAGAAAGATCTGCACGGAGATGGCGGCGGTTTTGCCTCAACACTGCTCCTTGTGGTGTGTTGATGATGTATGACCTCGGAGTCTCACACTCTTGTGCACACTCTTGTGCTCTTGTGCTATATGTAGCCGTTGCTGCCAGCAACGGCTACATATAGCACGTTAAACCAATACTATCTACTGTATACGTACGTTTTGGCACTTTCTCTCACATGCTCTCTGCGAAAGGATGAGGCCAATCGGGTCGTAGCTTCAACTGTGCGATTCCTTCACGAGGAGCGACCAGGATTTCAAACACGTTTGATTTTCTTGCGAGCACACGATTTGTGATCGGGAGCTCGTCGTGAGGTGTTAATCTCTCGTCGTTACCCCACGTATACTGCACGAGGCACGACCAACGATTGGGTCGAAATCCGGCCCGATCCAAAAAATAGTCGCACGACTGGAAAATCGGTTCAAAACGAGCCGACAATCGCGCAGTGTATGCCCGGCTTAAGATTCCTCTCTAGTGTGGGGAGTGTTGTGTTCTGCTGGACTGACTCCCGTGGTGGCACAGGGAGTAGATCTGTAACACTGTGTCCTAACTGCATGCAAAATCAAGTCCATTGCTTTATTTTCTATTGGAGTGTCCTAACTGGCTGCGAGCGACGCAGCGCTGCGCCTCCTCGTTTCACTACAAAAACCTCAATAAAGTGGCAGCTGGCTGGAGGGAGATCGCCAAGGAGCTGGAAGTTTCTGGTAAGAGGTGCTGCCACTTTAGGAGCGCACGGGCGGGTAGTGCGGTGAGTAAAAGGCGAGTTTCAGCTGTCAATCAAAATAACGTGGGGGCCCATATTAATGGTTTCAGTGTGGACAGCGAGCGTCCGATGTCACGATAGTCAGACGCTCGCATGCAGTTAGGACACGGTGTGACACATGAGGGCTATTACTGGGTCTTCTTGTCGGAGGATTATCTTTGCAGTCTGTACTGCTCTCCCCGCATGACCATTTCCTTGAGGATGGTGAGGATTAGACGTGATGTGCTTGAAGTCTAGCTGTCTCGCCAGGGCCTGGAATTCTGCGCTGGAGAATTGAGGACCATAGTGGTTCACCACCTCATCCGGGATCCCCTAAGGTTGATTTAAGTCTCCGATGAATGACTTGCGGCTTGATAGGTGCAGCATCTCGAGGAACCGTGAATAATAATCTGATATTACAAGGTGGCTGTTTTTGTTGTGTTCACAGAGGTCAAGAGCTATTCTTTTCCATGGAGGGTCGGGCAGAGGTGTAGAGATGAGTGGCTCTTTTTGTTGGGCCCGTCTGCAGAGTCCTGGCCACCACACCAAAGCTCTGTCCGACGGTGACATCAGCTCCTTTGTCAGTCTTGAATTGTACTGGAGAAGAATCCACTTGTAGTTGCACAGACCACTGTTCATTTTTCTCATCATCATCACACACTGAACCCAGGAAATAAAGGTCTGCCCCCTCTCGGTCCCTGTGACCTCATTCACTGACCTGCTGCGACATACTCTGGCTCAGTGTCCCATTCTGTGACAGTTGTGGCAGGTAGTTTTCTCTGCAGGGCAGTTTTTACCTCTGTTATAATGTGTTTTCCCACCTTTGTCACATTTCTTTTTATTCTCCTGACCATTTTCTGTCCTCTGACTTGCCTTGTTGTCGCTGCTGTGGCTTCCAGTTCATGCTTTTGCATTTAAACTGCACCTCCTGTACTGATCCCGCAGCGACTCCTTTGCAGACTCACTTGTGCCGCGACCTACTCGACTGTCTGGCGGTCTGTAGAGTGTTCGTCAGCGTCAGCTCCGCCATCAGCTGCAGCCTGCAGGAGAGCTGCTTTTCCTGTATCCAGGATATTTTCCTCTCGATTTGATCCAACCTCACAGTGCTCTGAGAGATCATACAAGGTTCTGATGAAACATTCTGCCTTCTCACCCGGCCGTTGGAGCCGTTGGTGAAAACATGCCTGTTCGTGGATAATAGTCCTCCTTGGGAAAAAGCAGTTATCAAACTTCCCCATGACGATGACAAAGTCATCGCTGTCCTCCTTTTGAGCAAATGTGAATGACTTAAAAATGTTATCTCCCTCGTTTCCCATGGCATAAATCAGGCAGCTCACTTGTACTTGTCCCTCGTCGCCCCTAACTGTTGTCTCCACTCTGCCACTCCGTCGGCTTGTCAAATGTAGTTTTCCGGAGGGTAAAGCGTAGCCTTTTCTTTTCTTCTTGCCGTCTGTCTAACTACTTTATCTCTTCATCGTTCGTTGAACTACTTCTGACACCGTGTAAAATGATGGAGGGTCGGCTTGATCTGTAATATTTATTTATTGACAAGCACACAACATCCAACAAAGAAGAGCGTCTCAGTAACCAAGGCAACAACACATTCATTGCCACTCAAAACATCCCACCATATATGACAATAACCTTGATGCTTTTGTTTTTCTGCGATGTGATCTTTTTGTGATGTCCAGCATTGTTTCACATTTACATTTACCTCTAGAAGGCGTTGGTGTACTGAGGGGTCATGGTTAATTCAGTGACTGCAAGGTGTCTGGGTCTTGTGGCCCCTCAACAACCCCTGTTGAGGACGGCGTCCTTAAACGCGTCCGATTTCCTGCTGCTGTGCAGTGATTGAAACTATATTAAAGTTTTATACTTAAAGGGGACTTATTATGAAAAACAAGTTTTTTCTTGTTTTAACATATATAAAGTGGTCTCCCCTCACCCAACCAACACAGAAAAGATGATATCCCATGAAAATCTGCAAGATCTGCTCCCCCCCGCCCGACTGAATCCCCCAGTGTCATGTGGTTTCTACGGGCCGTTTCGATTTGTGCATTTTCTTTACGTCACCAAAATGCAAACCACGCCCTCGGTCTCCTCCGCTGCTGAAACCACGCCCACAACCAGCTCAGCCGGCCGGGGCGTCCGCCATTGTTCAGCAGTGGTGACTGTTTTCCACCGGTTTCAACAGCGAGGGAGAGTTAAAATGAGGTTTTGCATCGACATTTACCCTCATAAAAGGATCAGTTCCAACAGCATGGACCCGGTAACTGCACACGAGTCAGCGGTAAGTTACGTTTTTTTTATGTCATTTATATTTGTATTGATCTTTGCATGGGCTAAGTATTTAGCTTAGCTCCGGAGCCCCGGCGCCGCATACGGAGCGGACCATCGAGGAGCCCCGGGTTCGGAGCTCCGAACCCGGGGCTCCGAACCCGGGGGCTCCGGGGGAGCCGGCTGCTCAGTACCGTAATACATTTTTCTTCTGTGGTTTCAGATCTTCCAAGCACCTGGAGCTGTTCAACGACACATTCAGAAGACGCGCGGTCCTTCCTTGAGCCAGCAATAGTGCATACATTTTATTTATATATTTTAACAATAAAGTTGCCATTTGTGAAAATTCAGTGTTGTGATTTCTTTACAGTTAACATGATTCATTTGTATTGTAACATAAGAAGTGAAATGATGAGGAATTGGAGTAAATAACTGTGGTGTAACTGTTTAGAATTAAATTCAATCTTCCTGTTTGAAGACGAGGTGACTAAAGGCTGATTTATGGTTCCGCGTTACACCAACGCAGAGCCTACGGCGTAGGTACGCGTCGATTTAACGCAGAACCGTGGACACGCTTTGCTACGCAGCCGCTGCACTTCTCCCTAGAGCGACGCTTTGTTCCCTCCCCTCCTACACGTCATTCAAGCAGCCAATCAGCGCAGAGCCTCATTATCATAGCCCCCCCTTCCCTTAGAATGGAGCACAGAAAAAGGGGTTAGAAGCGGTAAAACTATAGACATGGCCCACAGGCTGAATTTTTGATTTATGTAGAAAAAACAAGCTTTAGATTGTTTTTAAGACATTCAAGGCCTGTTTAAAATATACATTAAATGCCATAATATGTCCCCTTTAAGAAAGTGCTGTCGGATTTTGATTTTTCAATCTTCACCAGCAGCAGCTGTGTTCAGTCCCCCGCAACATCACGTAAGTTAACGTTTAATAAATGACAGATACAGGGGAGACAGGTGTGTCACAAGCTGCAAACATTTACCTGAAGATAGCATGATGATCACTGTTAAGATTTTTCATTAGCCTTTTTATGTAGCTGTAATAATGACCATGATTCTAACTCCTGTCAAAATCTAATTCCATTTTAAATGTTGCAGCGGTTGCTATATTGTTAAACCTCACATCAGCCCAAACATTAAACTACAAATGGATATTCCAACCATTGATATACAGTAGGTCATATTTGGGGCTTTCTGGTTTAACCTGGATGAAATTAAACATTTATTTAATAATACAGTATGTTTTGTGTTAAACTGATTGAGGTTGATATTTTATCCCTTTTTTAAAATCCACATTAAATGCTGATGAGATAACTTTTGGTTTAATTAGTTTATCAGTGTGTTTATATGGTTTTGCTGTACATTATGTGATTCTAACTTTCTATCCTTGGTTAAATGTGTTTGATATGAATTTGATATGAATAGATTTATTGAATATGTGCTTGTGTGTGTGTGTTTGTTGCAAAGCGGGATATAATGCAAGCGCTTCAGAGGGACGACACTCCAGTAGGTACAAATATAAATTGGAAGCAGGTGCAGAGCAACAGCAAGTAATTGTTTCAAGAATGACACCTAAACAGTTAAACATACACAGAATACAAATATTTGTAGATAGTGCTATTGCTTGGTTTTTCTTGATGTAATGATTACACTCTTTCCCCTTATATCAGGTCATCTCAGGTCATCTCAGTCTGGTTGTAGTTCAGAAAGGTGTACAGGTACGAGGGAATGTACAGTAGAAAAAAAAGTTGTTGGTTTAAGTTTGAATTATGTAGGAAATATGATTATGTTGTTAATATAAAATAGAGCTTCAGCGACTTATCAATGACTAATTTACTACTGAATTACTTGCCAACTATTTCGATAATCAACAAATCATTTTGAGTCTTTTATTTTAAGAATAAAAAGTGAATTCTCAGATTACAGCTTCTTAAATATAAATATCTTCTGGTTTTTCTAATCTATGACAGTAAATTTAATATCTTGGGATTGTGGACTGTTGGTTTGTACAAAATAAGACATTTGAGGATGTCTTCTTGGGCTTTGGGGTACAGTGATAAACATTTTTACCCATTTTATAGACCAAAAGCTGAACAGATTGTTCATTTTTATTTACTTTTCGTATCAGTAGCAGCTAAATCAGCAGCAATTTACTATAGTAATCTGGCATTGAAATAATTCAAACAAAAATAATACAGTTGTTTTTTTGAGTCCTGTTGTGATTGTTTCATTTAAGCGTTTTATGGGTTGGGGACAGGGCCGGACTTAGTGAAGCCCACTAAGGTGGGCAGACTGATATGTAGGGTGGGCAATGCTGCCTGTGCCGCAATGCTGAAAAAATTTGGGGGGGTCAAACCCCCGAAATGCATAGAAAACTATGCTTTCATCATATCAGTTCATCTATCTTCTCCACAGTATCCTAACCCAATTGCCCTTCCTGACACTTCCTTCTGCATTTACCCGGGCTTGGGACCGGTGTTCTGCCAATCCTTGCTCCCTGCCGAGAAATGCTACTTTGTGGTTCTGCGCATGCACACAGTCGATTTTCAGAGTTTAATTGCCCCGCCAATCATTTCTTGCACAATGTAAAATGGATAATATGGGATGTTGAGTATTTGATCCATCAAAATACATTACCCATGACATGAATTGCATTACACATTGTGAACATTATACGATAAAGAGAAAAAAACCCAATTCTATCGCTTTATTTGATATTAATTCAGTCATTGGCCTTTATTTAAGCAGGCAGGCCATTAAGAACACATTCTTATTTACAATAACGGCCTGGGAAGAGACAAGGAAGTGGGCTAGGGAGTAAAATACAGAAAAAAATAAAACACAAAAATTGTAGCTCTGCAAAGGTAGAAAACCATTAGGTAGCAATTTTGGCAAAGCAGCAAAAAATGGCAGAACACCGGCACAAATAGGACACTGCCTTGTGCACTGTTGAGGCTGCATTTATTTTATGTTTTTTGCTGCTTTTTTTTGTTTGCTTTTTTTTTTTTTAGCAATCAACCGTAGCCTACGTCGTAGGCTCTGCGTTGATTTAAAAGGTCCCGCAGCAGGCTGGTAGCTCCAGAGCCTGCACGGCATGGACCGGGATAGAGAGAGGCGTTTCCATTCCGGCGAGGGCGGAGAGCACCGGTGCGGGTGGCGGTGCGCTGCGGTGCCGTGCAGGCTCTGGAGCCACGGCTACGCCGTAGGGTACGCGGCGACGCGCACCATTCTGCGTTGGTGTAACGCGGAACCATAAATCAGCCTTCAGTGTGTGCTGTTCTGAACACCGCGGGTCCCTCCGCCGAGACACAACTTTTGCGGTATGCGTTCATTGTTGTGTCTAAAAATGATGCTCAGTGCCCACCCAATCAGAAACGGTACAGATATTCTGTGATATGTTTTTATATTTATAAAAAAATAAAGGATCCCCATAACTTTGATTGGGTGGGCAGGACGCACGTTTGGGTGGGCACAGCCCACCCTTGCCCCCCCCTAGAACCGGCCTCGGTTGGGGAGAGAAAAGCACTGGACTGGTGGCTCCTAATTTTGTGTTAATGGTGGTTACAATTAAATTTAGTACAGAATGTGTACAGAAAGTACAGAAAGTGTGCATGGATCTGTGGTCGTGTGCAGCAACTGCTCCAGTGTGAGCATATGTGTGCAGTGTTTGAGTAGGGATGTCCTGAGTGACTGTATGACTCCCAGCCGGACTTTTGGTCCCAGTCTGGCCCTGCACACAACCATTCAGGAGAACAACATCCTAAACAAGAACAATAGAACAATACAAGAACAAGAACAAGCTCTTTTCATTTTTATCTATTTGGTTGGACAGAAATGTGTATATCAAGTTATTTCACCTGAGATGAGGTTGAGCCCAGAAAACTCAGTGATTTTCCGGATTGGTAAACAGTTGGGTTCTTATGTAACAAAGTGTAGGTCATTGTCATGGTGAATGGTGTTTGCTTGTCTGCAACACAGTTCAGAGAGCAGTAATAGGTGAGATGATTAACACAGCTCTGGTGGTTGTTAAATCACTCTCTTACATAACACTGTATTCAGTATGAGCTTGGGTCTATTGAGCCACAACCAGCCTATTGAGGCCGAGCCAGGCCAGTTCCCGACTTCACTTTTAGAGCTTTACAGGTCCTTGCTTTTTTGAGCCGCAAAGCAGGGGCTTAATGAGGCTGGAGGTGGTGTCAAGGTTGAACGAGGGTTTTACAATTCAGCGTCTCTTATTTTATTTATCTCCTTTTTAATCATATCAATGACTGAATTACTTTGCTTACAACTGTGGATACATTTGTCACAGATATGGCAGCATCTGTTTTATATTGGCTCCATCGTCTCTCAGCTGTTACTCACTCCTTCTCTTTGTACTGCTTGTATCCTGTGATGCCGTTCTTTTCAGTCGACTGAATCACCACAATCATTTCATTAAAACTTTTTGTTCAAAACATTTCTTCAGTACTTGATCAGAACCCTGATCTGCCACACAGAACTGGACTGCAGATGACAGGTTTGTGATCATGCTTTTCAGTTTCCAACAGTATTATAAAAATGTCCTTGCTGAATGTTGGAGTTGAATGGTGCAGGTGAAATTCTTAGATTATTTATACTCTCTTTTTGTAAACTTTGTTCTTGTTGAGCCTGATTCTGGCAGTTTAAGCCAGTGATTATAACTCAGGACCAAGCACCAACAATCTTACTTCTGCACTGAGTCCAACTGGGAAGTAAAAAAAAACTGCAGTTCCTCCACTGGCCACCAGAGGCCAGTGGAGGAACTGCCCTTCGGGTGAACTGGGTAACCCTAATCCAAAAGGGAGCACTTTCCACTGGCTCATATTTGGTATTCCAAATGGCTTCAACCTAACCGTAAGCAGTTACCCAGAGGAAACCACACCATGCATATATGGACTCCCAAAGATACCCTAGGACAGGGGTTCTTAACCTTTCTGACCTCGAGGCCCAATTTTTTCAGTACAGAGCGGCCCAGGGCCCAAGTAAAAACCTTGTCAAATAAAATTATCATCACGGACTTTTATGAAACATGTCAATGTTAACATGCACACGTCAAGCTTGATTTATACTAGGACAAATCAATCAGTTCATGCTTATTAATAAAAAAAGATCAATAATTAGATTTTACTTAAATAAAAAAGGAAGGACTCAGAATAAAACATATATATACATATAAATCAATCAATGGATGGCAGTAGAGCGGGTCGTCAAATGATCGGAAGGTCGGCAGTTCGAATCCCGCTCCGTCCCAGTGGCTGTCGTAGTGTCCTTGGGCAAGACACCTTACCCACCTTGCCCCGTGTGAATGTTTTTGAATGTTTGGTGGTGGTCGGAGGGGCCGACTGACGCTTCTGTCAGTCTGCAGGTCAGCTGTGGCTACAAACGTAGCTACCACCACCGGTGAGGATGTGTAGGAATGAATAATGGTCTCTGTAAAAAGCGCTCTGGGTGTCTTGAAGGGGCGCTATATAAAACCAAGCCATTATTATTAATAAAAAGTAAAATAAATACATTCAAAATAATGTTTTTAAATTAAATAAACTGTAAATAAAATTGAAATAAAGTGCAAATGAAACTATATTTGTGCATAGCAGAACCAGAAGAATCTTTATTTTCTTTCATATACATATAAAAAAAAAAATACAATTTCCTTTTTATCTGCAGCTCTTAATGAGACACTTGGGCCTCTGAGACACAATCAGGTCCAGTCTGGGTGGAATGGGGGAAAGGCTCACTCTCAGAGTAGCATGCAGCGTTGCTTTGAGTCTGTTTCGGGCTTTGGGCTTAGTTGTGGCCACGATGGAGAATATAAAAATAAAGGATCACGCCGCGCTCGCTCTCCCCGTTGCTGGGCGCAGACCAAGTAATCAATCCCTGATACTGGTAGATCCAAGCCGACTCTGAGCGCAGACCAAGTAAACAATCCCTTATCCTGGCGGATTTAAACCTATTTTGTGCAAAACAAAGGATTTTCTCCGTAAATACAGGCCTTAATAGTACACGTGCAGCTAGATGAGTGTCCGAGGTAAATGGAACGTGCCGCGGCATTATTCTCCTCTTCTCCCCCGCTTCTTCCTCTTGGTTCCCTCCTCCACCGGCTGGCAGTCAGTAACAACTGACTAACGCATTAGCGCCACCACATGGTCGGGATGCAGCCCCGCGGCCCCCGCGGCCCAAACCTACAAAACAGAATTTTTTTCGCGGCCCACTAGGGGGCGCTCGCGGCCCAAGTGTGGGCCGCGGCCCTATGGTTAAGAATCACTGCCCTAGGACGTGTGCCACTCAGATACATTTTTCTGTCAGAAGTTTCAGTGTCTTTGCAAACCAGACCATGTCAGAATCCACAAGCCTGTCATGTGGGGAACCTAAAGGTTCAGTTCTGGGTCATATCCTGTTCCTTTTATACATTGTTCCTCTAGGTTTGATAATTAGACAATATTCTGACATTTCTTATCATTTCTATGCTGATGACATACAGCTTTACTGTTCTTTTAAACCTTCAGAATTTGATAATTTGTCATCTTTGATTAAGCTTTTGACCAACATCAAACAGTGGCTCTGTGACAAGTACTTTAAATTAAATGCAGAAAAGACAGAAACCCCAAGTATCGCTGGTGAAAGCAGTATCTCTGAAATAAAGCAGCATTAGGGTCGTCTGTCCAGCCAGACCTCAGAAACCTTGCTGTTATTGTTGACTCTGCTATGTCTTTGGAACTTCATTCAAGAGAATTAATAAGGAATTGCTTCTTTCAGCTTAAAAATATTTATTATTATTATATTTATAAAAGAGTGCGCAGGATTCATACTAAAAGTGCACGTAAAGCCAAAAGCCGAAAATGGCGGGCGCAAAAAAAAATCTGGATTTATAAAACCCTGTGCACGCACACTTGCACGCAATGTTCGCTTTATAAATCACAGTCCAGCTGGAAGGCTGCGCAGCTGAATTCGGCTCATATCCCGCCCTCTACACGCCCACTTTTTTTTTTTTTTTTTTTTTAAGATTTTTTTGGGCTCTAGTGGCCCTTTATTGAGATGCAGACTGGAAAGGGGTAGAGAGAGAACGGGGAAGAGACGCAGCAAAGGTGCGCGGGCTGGATTCGAACCCGCGACCGCTGCAGGAGGAGGACTGTAGCCTCGGTATATGAGCCGCCGCTTAACCCACTGCGCCACCGAGTGGCTCACGCCCACTTTTTACCATAAATGGGCAATGCAAGTGTAGCCCTGTGGGGATTTGAGATTAAAAAGGCATTAATTAGTGTTAAAAAGTCATTTATTAGAGTTATTTTCAAAATAAATAACCTTTGTGATTGAAAAGAAAGAAAAAAAGGTTAATGGTTATGTTATGTCAAATGTTTATTTGTGTTATAAAAGAAGTGCATTTAATATGTTTTTATTTCATGATTGTGAATGTTAATGAGGCATTTTGCTGATGTTGAAGGTACAGGAGTAAATGTATGTATTTTATTTTGAAAAGCCGGGTACGGATGTTGGTCGGGTTGAGAGAAAAGACGCGAAGAAGACGCAGGGGAGACACGAGGAGAAGGCGCAGGGAGGACGGGGCAGAGAGACGCAGGAGAGACGACACGAGAGCGGAGGGATGACGGTTGGCAGGAAAGCAGACAAAACGTGGACAACTTTGGCTAAAAGTCTGTCGAGTTTTCTGTCTGTTTCACCAGAGTCGAGCAGGAGTTCGGCCAGGACTCTGAGAAGACGTGTGGTGATGGTCGTGTGCGGTCCAGTGGCAAACTGAACCCGAGAACGACCATGCAGCAAAGCTAGAGGCTAGTCCAGCCGCACGTGGTTTCCCGGGACGTTGTGGAGGGCGCGGCCAGCTACCTGGACGGCAAGGACCGGGAGAAAAGCGGGCGTGGAGCCGAGCAACGCGGGATTGGCAGTGGCGGTTCCTCAGGACGGGTCCTCTTCGCAGAACCTCATCTCTCCCCCGGCCATCAGTCTGTGTGTGTGTGTGTGGATACGACACTCGGGGGGTAAGGTACCTTTTTTCTTTTGTTGCCATTTCATGGTGAAACAGCCATTTTGTTTTAGGCTTCAACGCACACAAGCTTCATTCAGGCCTGCAACGTTGGGACAATTAATTGAGTGCTCAATTTAATTGGCACGTGTTTTATTTTTGAGTTTATGGAGACCCTTTAAAGTGGGATATATATTATATTTTTGCATTTTGTGAAAGAACTGTTTTTGTTTTATCTGTTTGAAACCAAGTTTTGAGTAAACGATTTATTTTTTGGAAAACTGGTTTGGTTATTGAATGTAACAGGTGGTATTTTTTAAGTTTATTACACAAACCCCATTTTTTTGTTTGGAGGAAAAAAGAGCTCAGGTTAGCCACCTCTCGCTTATAGGTTTTCACCCTAGAGAGGCGCTACATAAAATGGAGGCACCGCTGGGATTATTTTAATGTGGGTTTTTTGTGTTTTCTGTAGGTTTTGAGTTGTAATCTCTGTGTTACCTGTTAAGCTAAAATGGAGACTGAGCTCCAAGCAGAGTTAAAGGGATGGTGCCGTGGCGAGTCGATAGATGAAGCTCATGCAGTCATGGTTATCATTAAAGAGGATGTAGACGCTCATGTGATTGAAGAATCCATGCAAACCGTGAAGAGTTTGGGACGTGTGCGTATCAGAGGCCGAACTTTCAACCTAAGACGCAACCAATACCAGGTTTTGTGTGAATGCAGGGAAGAAGTTAAAGGAGACATGGTTCCCTCTGAAGTGTTTCCTATTGATGGTGGAGATCCATGGTCTGTCGTCCTAGTAGCTCAAGGTACTCAGGATGGTGGACCAGTTTCTGAATCCCCACCAGCTGAAGGTCAGAAGGGTGAGAACCTCAGCATGTTATTCCCTGCCGAAGAGGCTGTAGCCAAATCAACAGAGGCTATACTGCGAGCAGTGAGTGGTTTGATTGATAAGACAGCGAAACCATCAGGTGAACATGGAAGCTATCGCCGCCTACGGGTTTTCTCTGGTTTATCTCCCACACCAGCAGGAGAAGAGCAGTTTGACCACTGGTTGGGTCAAGCACGACTCCTGGTAGAAGAGTGTGAATGCTCGATAAAAGAGAAAAGGCGTCGACTGATGGAAAGCTTACGAGGTCCTGCTCTGGACATTCTAAACGCAGCTCGGGCCAGTGATCCTGATGTGAGCCCTGACGATTGTTTAGAAGCACTTGAGCATGCGTTTGGGACAGCAGAATCAGGGGAAGAGTTGTATTTTGCTTTCCGCTTACTACAGCAGCAACCAGGTGAGAAGCTTTCTGACTTCCTTAGGCGGCTAGAACAGTCGTTGGGCAGGGTCGTGCGGAGAGGTGGTCTTCCCCCGGGTTATACAGACAGAGCCAGGCATGAACAGTTGTTGCGTGGGGCTATAGCATCTGACCTGATGCTGGTCAATCTTCGTCTGAGGGAGAAGAAGGAAAAACCCCCAACCTTTCTTCAGCTCTTAAGAGACATACGCACTGAGGAGGAATATGAGGCCTCAAGAAAACAGCTTACACCTATAGTGCAGAGTGCGTATAAGGAAAATGTTGTTGCGAAACAAACTGAAATCCAAAACTTACGGTCGGAGATCAGAGAGCTCAAATCCTTAGTTGCTGCTGTGGTTTCTAAGCCGGCTCAAGATGTGTCAGATAGCCAGGAGACGAAAACTCCCCTAAACGCTGCGCCCAGTGAGTGCAGTGCTGATAGTGAGATAGCAGCTTTAAAAAAACAGTTAAAGCACCTACAACAGAAGTTCACTAACAAAGTAGCTGAACCTAGAGCCTCTGTTTCCACTGTAAATGCCTCGAAACCGGTAGCCAGCGTTCCCCAAAGATCATTCAAAATCTCAGAAGAAGATTTTTGTTATCGATGTGGAGAGGGTGGGCATTATGCTGGGAAGTGCCAAAACCAGGAAAACCAGGCTAAGGTTATCAGGAGACTTATTCAGGCTCTGAAGGTGTCAAAAAACAGGCCGTCGAATAATGCCACTGTGAGTAGAGTTAACTGCTCGGTGGTGGAAAGTAAAGCGGACATATCAGAGACAACAGGTATACCCGATGGGTTGGTTGGTCCACCTAGCCTGATGCCATTGAAGGTTAATGGACAACCCTGCACTGCTTTGATGGATAGTGGCTCGCAGGTGACGATCATATTTGAGCCCTGGTATCAGAAACACCTATCAGATATCCCCATTCATCCGGTGTCCCGTCTTTCCCTGTGGGGGTTGAGTGAATCTGGAGATAGCTACCCTTACCGTGGTTATGTGGTGGTTGACTTGGAGTATCCAGCTGAGGTGTTGGGGACCAGTCAGACGGTTACGGTCCTTGCACTCATTTGTCCTAGTCCAGGGACTGGAGATGAGATACCTATTGTGGTGGGAACCAATACTAGTCATGTTAGACATTTGGTGGACCAATGCCAGAAAAATGGTCTTGATGTCGAAAAAACACTTGGTTTTCGGGTGGGTGTCAAAGAAGATCAGTCTGACTTACATGGAGCTACGTTTCAGCTTAGTAATGATGAGGCTGGGCGGGTCCGATGGATGGGTCCTGGCCCTTTGACCTTACCTTCAGATGGTGACATTCAAGTGGTGTGCAAGGTTGAGTTGAAGAAACCTGTCGGGGGTGAAATTCTAATGGTAGATTCCGCACCGGCAGCTGCATTGCCTGCTGATGTGTTTCTGCATCCCATGGTTGTGCCCAGTGGGGCTTTGGATGTCAACAGTTTGAAAGTGTTAGTGAAGAACGACTCTTTAAGAGAGACTTCCCTACCTGTGGGAACAGTGATTGGAGGTATGTACTACGTTGATTCGGTAGTCACTATTCCTAACAAGGAGACAGGCTCCACAGACTTTGATGAAAGCGTCATAAACTTTGGAGATTCTCCCATCTCCGAACAATGGAAAAACAGACTACGAAAGAAACTGGCTCAGAAGTCTCATGTTTTTTCCATGCAGGAGTGGGACATGGGATTGGCCGAAGGGGTGGAGCACAAGATCCGCCTTACTGATCCCCGGCCTTTCCGTCAACGATCGCGCCGCCTAGCCCCAGCCGACCTAGAAGATGTGCGAAAGCATTTGCAGGAGTTAATGCAGGCGGGGATCATAACTGAGTCACGAAGCCCCTATGCTTCCCCAATAGTGATAGTTCGAAAAAAGAATGGAGCTATTCGGATGTGTATAGATTACAGGCTTTTGAATAGCCGAACCACACCTGATCAATATACCACGCCCTGCATTGAAGATGCACTGAATGCTCTTACTGGGAGTCAGTGGTTCTCTGTTCTGGATTTGCGTTCAGGTTACTACCAGATAGCCATGTCCGAAGAGGATAAAGAGAAAACGGCATTTATATGCCCGTTAGGATTTTTTCAGTTTGAGCGCATGCCACAAGGCATTACAGGGGCTCCAGCAACCTTTCAGAGGTTAATGGAGAGGGCGGTAGGAGACATGAACCTCCTGCAGGTGCTGGTGTACCTTGACGATTTGATAGTGTTTGGTAAGACGCTCGAAGAACACGAAGAGAGACTGCTCAAAGTCTTGGATCGTCTTGGAGAAGTTGGGTTAAAGCTGTCGGTAGACAAGTGTCAGATATGTTTGCCGAGGGTCAAATACCTAGGGCATATTGTGTCTGCTGAAGGGGTCGCGCCCGATCCTGATAAGATTGAGGCTGTAACCACCTGGCCTAAGCCAACAAACCTGAAGACGTTGCAGTCTTTTCTGGGTTTTTGCGGTTATTACCGTAGGTTCATACAGAACTATGCTGCAATCGTTAGACCACTGACTGAACTCACCAAGGGCTACACAAAGTAGTATTTGCATATAAATGAGCCTGCTGAGCATGCACAGCGGCTTCCCGCAGCCTGTTTGGGCATCAGGATCAATGAAACGCATGATGAGACGTGTCGAGTCACCGTGCCACTAAATTTCACGGAGACTGAGAACGAGATGTTGTGGATGATATGGAGGCCAGGAAAACTACATTATTTGGTGGTCACAGTAAAAGTATAAATAGTATATAAATAGTATTAAATAAAGCGAGTGAAAATAAAACGCTGTGAGGCGCAAGGGCCCAATTTCCACTGGGAACAGGGGGGGCATGCCCCCCCCACTTTTCAAACTAATGTTTTTGCCCTTCCCACTCTTTACAGTTTAAGAACTAACGGTAGGCTCAGCCTGTAATTACAAATCATCAAGACACCCTGTGCGAAGACGGGACGGGAGCCCCGCTCCCTCTCCTCCCTCCTCCCTCAGTGCTGCTCAAGGCTGATTTATGGTTCCGCGTTAAATCGACGCAGAGCCTACGGCGTAGGTTACGCGGCCACGCGCACCGTACAGTGCACGTCGCCGCGTAACCTACGGCGTAGGCTCTGTGTCGATTTAACGTGGAACCATAATTTAGGCATAATTAGGCTTAACTTTGTGACAGACGTGCATGGGACAATTGTGAAATACGGAATAAACTGTGTTCCATATGGAACGCATCTTTTAATTCCCAGTCACGTAACAATTCCGTATTTCAAGGGACAGGTGGCAAGCCCACTCACCGCGGCTGCAGCTCCAGCAGCACCAGAGTCCTGACTGACGCTGAGCTTCAAACACAGAGGGAAACGATCAGCGCCTCACTCGATTCACCACCTCACCGTCTACGTCGCCAGTTCCCCATATCTTAAGTAAGTTCCTACGGGAGGGTCGGTGTTGGCGTAGGGATACGCACATTTTTCGGTTAGTTTTTTCT
Organism: Cololabis saira; assembly: GCF_033807715.1. Taxonomy (NCBI): domain Eukaryota; kingdom Metazoa; phylum Chordata; class Actinopteri; order Beloniformes; family Belonidae; genus Cololabis; species Cololabis saira. The sequence goes on from NC_084589.1 coordinate 12,040,250, forward strand.
TTTTAAATCCCAACCTTTGCGTAGAAGGTGGCTTGCGCATCTTTCAAGCCCTGTTTTGTGCGCAAGCAAGCTTTATAGATGAGGCCCCAGATCTGTACCCTGCTGGGGCAAACCTTCTGGTAAACTCGCAATCTCACAAATCCAACCAAACAGCCATGCTGTAAGCTGCTCGTCCTCTGAGACCCTCCCTGTGGGTCTTGAGGTCCCACTAAGAGGGAGGGTAAATCCCGACACACCTGCACTGCAGCTCTTCCAGTTCCTGTGAGGCCCAGGGGTTAGTGTTATGGTAATTTCACTGTTGAATTAAATACATCAGCCAAAGGATAATTGTTGCCAATAAGTTATTATAAATCTGACAAACATTTTTCAGTCTGCTGCACAATGCGTTGTAAAACAATGGCCCTTCAGAAATATTTCATGCTAGCTACCACATGAGTACACTTCAGCGCAATGACAGTTTTTAGTGGTTAATCAAAGCTCATGACAAAGGATATGTTAATTTTGTCTGTTTTAGTATGGCATGCATTTGATTTGGAGATGCTGGTTGGTAAAAAAAAGCTTTCAGAGTTGATCATTGATAGGAATGGAATAAAAATAATTAAACATTCCAGTTCAAGGTCTATGAACATTAGGATCTTTGGGGTTGTGAGGAATAACAGATGTGGGTCAGCCACTGTCTTGTGTAGCCAGGAAGAAAGGTTAAAATCTTGTCCGAACTCTACCAACCATCTGAAACTGCTCTCACTGGTCCCCAGCAGCACATCTCTCTGGCATTGCAGAGATGTAGAGATCCATGGCCAAAACGCACGCTTCTCACAACGGTTTCCACCATTACAAAGAGTTAATGTGCTTCTTTAAGAACTTCACACATTGTGTTACTGAAGGCTTTTCCTCCTACAATCAGTTTCCTCTGAGTTGTAAAGGTGGTCAGAGGTTACATAGCAAATGAATATTGGCCATTCAAGTCGCATATTTTCCTCTCCTTTTACCTCCATCAAATAACATAATTAGATTTTGCTTTCATATGATAAATTAAGATGTATATTATTACCTTGTGGCAACAGTGATGCTGAAAAAGATTCTATCAATTTCCTCAAGCTGGACTCCAAGCTACACTTTAATTAAAAACATGAATCAATTCACAGTGGAGATGAATGCAGATGAAATGTAGTCACTGACCCAAACCCATTCTTCTTTTGACAAGCTAGAGGTGGTATGACACCACGTAGCAAAAAGGCTGCTTGCTCTGATTTTTCTTTCCACCATTACTGCGATTGTGGGACAATCGCAGCTGTGAGAAAGACTGTGTGATGGAGTATGATCGCTGTCACAATACAGACAACGGGAGAGGCTTGGTGAAAAATGTAATTTTACCTCCTCTGTGAAGCTACATAAAAAAAAAAAAATGGACCCAGCAGAGTTATTTGCCTGCAACTACCAAAGCTTGTGGTAATTACAATAATGATGTCTCCAAGTCAAGGCCGAGCCACTACCCCAACGTACAAGCTGAGCAGGAAACTAGAATTTCAGAGGGCACACAAAGCAGCTGCAGTCAACTGATTAATGCATGCTAATTAGATTAAATGACTGAAATATGCTGCTTGTCCTTCCACAATTAAAACGTGAAGTAAACAGGTTTGATCTGTGTGCATTTCCTCAGCTGTTATACGGTGAAACTAATCAAAGCTGCATTCAGGAAGTGCTCAAACATGACGATCTTAGCGCTCATATTTAAATGCATGCAATGTTCATTCCACTGAACTCAGGTCTTTCTCCAAACCCACTAACCTTGTGCTGAGGACGGTAGAGTACGCGCACCGGAGTGGTGGTTACCACAGAAACCAGAGGGGTCGCTGAAACTGAAGTGACTGAAGAGACTGAAGTGTTTCTGAAAGTACCGCTAGATATACCATAGCACTATTTACTTGGCCTCTATGGTATTTTCCATCAGTAACAGTTAGTATTCACTGCAGCTCGTGTGGAAGAATGTTTCGCTTTGTTACGACGAGGGCCAAATTCAACATTTGGATATAAAGCAGGTACGAGAAGCTGGAAGAAAGTTTTGCACGGGATCTCTGACCTGACTTTTGATCTCCTCAGCTGGTTCCTCCTCTCAAAAGAAGCCCCTCCTGTCCTACAACTATCACGATGCGTCTTTCAGCGGTGCAGACAAAAGCCACATTAGTTTGTGTTTGGATTCTGTGTGGTATAGTGACCTCCTTCATGACTTTCGAAATCTTATTCTCACAGATGTATTCACAGAAACGTTACTTTAGTTTAGTTAGTTTAGTACGAGTTTGAATACAACTTTTTTTATAGCAATAACAGTCACAAATGGATATGAGATTAAAGAAGAAGAAAATACAAGAGTTGAAGCAAGAAAGTTTGTTTGTCAAATGTAAAAACAAATCCACGCTACTATATTCGCTAGAATAAAAGTTATTGTTATACAAATTAGAGAGAGAAGTCGATCTGGATGAGGCCTGCATCGGTATAAATCAGAATATTTAGCCTTTTATGTTGTACTTTGCTGTGTTACGGGGAATAAATGCGTCTTAAGTCAAAACGCCAACCACTACCAATGCCATCGATTTACACTGACCACAGCACAGAATTTAGCATCAAGCTCTCCCCTTGCTCCTGGATACGTTCTGCCTCCAAGAGCTCTTGGGTGGTTGGAGCTGGGCACAACAGACAGCACTCCATGCCGAAGTGGTCATGTGGCATTTTTATTGCCACTTGAGGTACACCACTTCCCGAGGACACCCGCTTTGTCCCAGCAGCCCTCTGAAGGTCTGCAGCACGGCCCCAGTTCTTGTCCTCCTTTGTGGAATACAAACTCAATAAATACGGAACGCAAATGCAACATTTTCATAATCCTTGCTGTTATAAATAGTATAATCTGGAACCAACACTGCAAGGCTTTCATTTTTATTGAGGACTCCACACACACTCGGGTTGTCTGTTACTGCGGTATTACTGAAACGCTTTCGTTTTGCATCTCTGAGGTCAGCCCTGTTTGCTAAATCTTTGAAGAAATTCTCAGGGACTCATTTATTGTTAACAACGATATACTACATTGATATAGAGAATTATACTAGAGACTAATTCTATGGAGCTTTTACCATTATGAATTATGAATTGTCTTTATTTTGACAAGTACAAGTTATTTTACAAAACAAAATGAAAACTCCCGCACACGTTCTTCTCACCAGACTAGTGTTTTATTGGGCCAACGTTTCGGTCATCGACCTTTCTCAAGGCATCAAACAGATCAGAACCAAAGCTTGTCTATTATAGGCTGGTAGCCCTATGTGGTCCAATCAGGCGCCGCCACACCTACACCTGAACACCTTCAAACAAGGTCACATACTGAAGTCCAGTCAGTATGTATCACCAAAACACAGGGAAAAAAAAGGAAAAAAATGAACACAACACCCACAGTGTGCATGCATGAAATACATCAATCTAATTCAAAGGTATAATCATTAAAAAGGGAAGATGATTATACCTGTAAAGTGTCAATAAATTTAAAAAATTTGCAATATACCACATAGGCCTACCAGCCTATAATAGACAAGCTGTGGTTCTGATCTGTTTGATGCCTTGAGAAAGGTTGATGACCGAAACGTTGGCCCAATAAAACACTAGTCTGGTGAGAAGAACGTGTGCGGGAGTTTTCTTTTTAAATTGGCTGCAGCTTTCCTCCTCCGACGCACCTTTCTGCATATCTGGTGTGCAAAAAGTTCTACTTTGGACAAAACAAAATGAAAAAGTAAAATAAACATTGCTTTTGCCAAAAAGGTGTAGGCTGTAGGCTTTACCATCTCTTCGGACATGTGATAGTCCAGGAACCAACCTTTTTTGCACTTTGTAGACTGGAGGACTGGGACTAATGTGCTTACTGGGATATATCCAAATGGGATTATAGAATGATTCCAGTTTGGGAATTGATCAATGGGGCAAAGTTGTAAAAATAACATTACTGTACTAGTACATTATTTATATTTGATTATGTGTGTGTGTGTGTGTGTGTGTTTGCTCATATTGATCACAAAAAAGAAGAACGCTCCATTAAACTTCAGTAGAGATGACTTTTATAACTAGCAGCTTTTATCCAAACTGCCTTTGATCTCCCAGGATTTGATGATGAAATGATTTGATCATCTTTTTTTCAGTGTCAGTTACACTCATTTTCCACCTTATTTTAAATAGTGACTGTTTGGCAAACCTACACATGCAAACAGACACACACAACTTAAATTTAAAAGTTAAAATTCATATTATATATATATATATATATATATATATATATATAAATAAATAAAGGTGGTTAGTTAGTTGGACGAATATGTAAAATGAAGAGAAGAGCATTTTTTCCTCTAGTAAAATTATGAACACCCGTCTTTTAAATTTGAATTTGTATAAATTCCTGGAGGGAACTTATATTGTTGCACTACAAATTGAACAGCTGACAAACTGTTGGAAAATTGCAATCCTCGCCGTGAGATAGGGTATTTGAGATTTCCAGAAATGTATTGTGTGCGTAGAGTGATGCCTTCACTTGTCGTCTCATCGGGTAAGACAGCTGAACTCTCTGGATACGCAGCATGGATAGAGACTCAGAGACAGCAGTGGGGCTTTCTGGGGTGCAGAGATGCTCCCTCACAGTAACATACCCAAAATCACAGTGTTTGTATTCCTCCTACTTGAACTCCGGCCTCTTCATCTGAAGACAGCGGGGATGGACTCCAGCAGACCCCTCTCACCCTGAATAGGTATAACAACAATTACTAAACCAAACTCAGCATGACCCCAGAATTTCACTTACTGTATATCCAAGACACCTTTATGTGGTGAAAAAATATTCAAGAACCTTCCAAAACCATTCTGCGACAACAAGTTCAAGGAGCTGGAGGAGATTTCAGATGTTGTAGATGTAAAAATGCAGAATGTACATAGGTTTCCTTGAAGAAGATCGCTTTCAACAAAAAAAAAAATGCTTTATGACCAAAAGCAATTTCTTTGTGACTGTGCAGGGACTCGCAGGGACTGACGCGCAGGGACTGTAGGCTGCTGCTGATTTGCACAGATGTTCCCCCTCATATCCACAAGCGTGACACCACTGTCGCTGGTTCACCCTCATGCAGCGCCCGCTTACGCATCCTTCGCATCTCCGCATTACACACAGCCTCGTTTGATTCTGATGGGTCCTGAAAGCCAGGAGACATACGTAGCTGTAACAACATCAATGCGCTCCGCCAGGTTTTCAAGTCAGGGACATGTCTTATTATAATTACTACCTATGTATTATTTATTTGTCCTCAAATTTTCCCCGTGCCTCGTGGACGGTACGGTGTTTTTCTGTGCTCCCCTCCCGCCATCCTGTCCTGCTTTTTTTTTCTAGTCCTGGGAGCAAAATGGAAGACAACAGTTTGAGAAGATGGACGGGGATGGGGGAGAACGGTGGGGGTAGCAGTGATCTGCAAATCATTTATTTACGTTTGGCATCTGCATAATGAGGTAGGGAGCCAATGGCAGCCCTGGTTGGCTGCAGACAGGGTGGCATGCCTTCAGTTTTAATGGGCACACTCAAGAAACTTCCAATTCTTCTTGACATTTCTCATAGCGAAATAAACGTGCACTGGGTCAGAGTGTCTATTAGGAAGATAAGAGACGAACAAGTCAATTATACTTCAATGACTGCATAGCCAGGGGACCTCATTAACATGATCAGGGAGGTCCATGCTGCAGCAGCCCTTTCCTGTGTGTAGCCCCTGATTAAGTTGTGTAAGAATGACATGGCCTTTTTGCTGCCTGCTTTATGTAGAAAAAGAAAGGAAACTCAAAGACGTAAATATATTCCAGTGTACACAAGCGGGGAACAAACACACACACACGTACACAGACACATGCGTGGCCCAGACGCACACGGAGCAGACATCGCCAGGACGTGGTGTCTGGCCAGCCAGCCAGAAATTGTTGACACATTCAAAAAAGTGAGAGGCGCACTCCATCAGAGGTTTGTGGGGAGGTTTAATCTGCTGATAGGCTCACAGAAGTGGATGCTTTGGGAAAGCATTTGTGGCAGGGGATGTTGCGAGCTGTCACGCACAGCCTGGACACATGGCCTTGGGTTGCAAGTGGAGGGTGGGCGATGAGGTGGGGTTGAGGGGTGGGGGGGTGGGGGGGTGTAGTAGCAGGCGAGGCGGGCGGGGCACGAGCCCAAGCAGAGGCGTGGGTTAAAAAAAGCAGAGCCCGGGGTTTGGTGGGTGGAGTGGTGCATGATTTTTTTTTTCTTTCTTCCTCTTGTTTCCTCCGAGAGGACGCTGCGATCTGTTGACATTGATGGGATGAGTGCCGACAGGGTACAGGGAGCACGGCTTGTCTTTTCTAGTGCTTGCATAGTGTGCATCATATCCAGCCACTGCTTGGCTACGGCTCTAATTAATTAATTTCAGCGCTTTTGTTTGGACCAGTGGGAATTGATCAGCAGTCCTCTTATCAGCAGAAAACGTGTTAGCCGCTACATCTAACTGGAGTGAAAATATTAATCATATTATATTAATCTGGCTCACACTTGCAGTCCTGCATCCTGCATGTTTGGTGCTTGTAGAAATTTCTAGCTGGGTTGCAACTTTCTCGGTATCTTACCAGGGCAGAAGGTTTAAGATCAGACATTACAAAGAGGTTCAGAGTAAAAACTACAGTACAGAATTCTTCTGTACTGCTGGGCTTTAGTATGAAACATATGATCTAATGTCCATAAACAGTCTTGGCTGCTGCAGCGTTCTGATGTCCTCCGGTTTGCATGTTTTCATCGTTGCATCGCGATATGAAGAGAAGAGGAGGCACTAACAAGCCTTTGTCCACAGGCACACCAAGCACACACAAAGGCTTCCCACTAGGAGAGGGCCTGCACATATCTGCTCACATACCTCCATTATTGCTCCCTGAAACATGAATGATTTGATTATTTGATGACAGCTTATTTCTTAAATCTGTTTGGGCACCATATGTGTCTAATATGTGCTTTGCCCGTCATGTGCATGCCTTGCCCTGAGGTCTGAGAGAGGCCAGAGCAGTTTTCAAACCTGGAGGGAGGATCGGCTTGTGAGCTCAGACAGGCATTCTCGCTCTGTGCAAATGCGCATCGGACTGGATTCAAGTGCATGTTCAAGGAAATGCCTTTCTGTTACCATCCATCTCGCACTCTACCACTCCTTTTCTCTTCTTTGTTTTATGAATTAATAATGCTGCTTTAGGCTACAAGTGCTGTTTTTTTTAAGTATCGTGGCCTCCGTAAAGCAACCAAATCAAGCAGAACAGCGCCACAGAAAGCCTCTGTTTCATTATTTCAATTCCCTCCCGAGGAAACATTCTTATTATCGTAATTGGCTCCCCAATTTTTACCCCTTGCAGGAATTTTGAAACAGCGGCAATGCTTTGCAATACGATCTAACGTTAACCTGCTTTCCAACCTGTGTCTCGTCAGTCTAATTGGCTCTTAAATTGATCTGACCGAGCAACGGTGATGCCCCGCTGATGAATCATGTCAGCCCGCCCAGGCTAGTGGCACATTAGCTGCATTTGTTCCCGCTTCATACGGAATTTAATAATTGTCTTAAACCAAAGAGATGTTTTTGTAGCATTGTTGTTCCAATCTCAGGAAAAACAATTCAACTAAGTAATTATACATTTTCTCACAAAGCCATTGTATGTTTGTTTGGGTTCATAAATGTAGATGTTTAAGCTTTGTTAAACAAAGAATCACTTTTTCTTCAAGTCAAGTCAAATGCTATTTAAAAAAGACAATTTATGAAAAAAAAGTCATTGCTTGAGAGCATACAGTACTTAGATACATAAAAAATATGTATTTAATTTTAGTTTATTTAGCAATAATGTTCTGAAAAGGCTGTTTCCAGAATCTAATTTGTACTTCATGTTAGTTAGTTTAAAAAACTAGTCTTTTAAACATCTGAAGATAAATCTAAAAACATCAAACCTGTTCACACCGTGCACATTAACTTATATTTGCTTTCAGCATCTCTAAACCTTGGAAGATGTACCTGGCTTCAACGTGATTTTAAACCTTTTAAAAAAGAATCATAGTTAGAAAAACATAAGTACAAGCTATCTTATATATGTCATAAATACATAAACCATATATATTTCTGTAATATATATTTAATGTAATTATATATTTTTGTTTGAAATACTGTAATTATTTATCTTTCTTTTTTAAGTATTGTATTATATTCTTAATATATCAGTTTTGATTATATATTAAGTACATTATATTTAGAAGATATATTTAACTACATATTAATGCACTAGTACTAGTGTACTAGTACTAGTATGTATATGCTAGCATATATTAAACTACAAGCATTTCCCACAGGTCAAATTTAAGCTCTTTTCAAGCATTCCACTCAAATATTATTTATTTGTATTAATACAAATATTCAAAATCATTAATTCATTGGATTTTAAATCTCATTTTAAAATACGATACTATGTTGTGAAGACCCAAAACAGTTTTCTTATTCCATGATAAAGAGAAAAGATAAAAACATATCTGTTATGTTTTGAAACGTTCATCTGTCCATAATTAGACCTCAGTTGATCAAAAGACATTTAGAAACTCACTTTGCCTGATTTGTATCCTCCCAGTATTTTATGATGGGACAATTCAATCCTGTGAGCGTATACATGATCTTAGGTGTAAATCTAAACAGCAGATGCTCAGGGAGCATTTGTATTCAGAGACGGCTCTGCCAGAATCAACAAACATATCTGTTCAGCCCGGTGGCCTACGAGTGTTTTCTGAATGCAGTTCACTGAAATCAGCATGATGATTGAGTTTTGTTTGTGGTTGACATGCAATTTTGCCAGACTACACTGACAGAGCAACAACACGCATATAATGACTCAAAGATATGTGCATTTGGCTCTTTTTCAGTGTACTTCAGTAAAATTGATGCATTGACTTTCCTCTGATTTGGTGTGTGCTCCTGTAGCTGAGGACATACTTCAAACTTACTGTATAGGTAGGCTATTTTAAATAAACTCAAGTTACTACTTGAGAAACATTAAGATCACACAACACAAGATAATATAAAGCAAATGTGAAACTTTTTCCTTTGGCCAGACGGACAGGGCGAACAAGAACTTTACTCTCAGTTACAGCAAATTAACCCGATTAACCCGGATTAATTAACCCACACTCATCACATTTGATGCATGAGTTCTCTACCACACTCCATAATCAAAACAAACATAAAACATTTTATACAATAAACAAAATAAAACCAATAAATAAAAAAAATGTATATAAAATGTACATTTGGAATACTATTTACTCATAAATACCAAAAATGTATATTATTTAGAAACTATTATAGACAAAATTAGGAGTGTTTTTAATTTCAATATGTAATAAACACTACAAATAGTAAAAATGTTCTATGTATAATTGTAAATGACAGACATTAAAGGGACACCAACCAAATATTATCACTGTAATGTTAAACTGATGTTTTCTATAAAGTTGCATTATATCGAGATCATGAATGATGTGTTCAGTCGATTGCAACAAAACTTGGTTACGCATGAACATCAATCCAGAAGTTGGAGCTTGCCAGTTTCTCTCGTTATCTCTAGAAATATGGTCTTTGATTTCTTTTTTTTGAGACAGTATGTTTTCTTAAATCAAGCAGTAAATCAAGTAAATCACGGTGACCTCGAGAATGAGCAGTTTCAGTATGGTGAGATTGTGAGAGGAGGATCTCAAGTAAATTGATAAATGCATGCATGATTCTGTTTGCTTCATTGCGTTTAACTTTCCGTTCATAAGAACAGTCAGTGGCTTCTGTAGGCGGAGACGAGCACTGCTCTCACGGTTCAGATCGGGTGCTGCTCTATGTTTACGTTTGTTCCCCTATGGTTGGACTAGCAAGCCCACTCCACTGGGACTGATTCCACGTAGACCGTAGTTACCTGTGACTCCATATTTTCTGTGGTGCTGACTGTGAATTCTCCCCAGGTAAAATGGATAACACTAACCCTAACCCAACACCTGCTGAAAAGACCCCCTAGCACGAGTCATTTCTAAACATATAACATTGCATTGCTGGACACTCCTGCTGTTATAAGCTCATAGATTTAGCAGGTCAGTGATGCAACACTCTTCACATGATCAAGTGCAAAAAATTTTCCAATGTTCTTAGTCTTTATTAGTTTTATTTGCTGTGTCATTGATATCTCTTGTAGTCTACAGTCTGTTTGGATTTGGGTTCGAACTGTTTGGGTTTCAATAAAGTTCACTCAGGAATATAAGATTAGGTAAACTGCACTTTTTATTCTTTGGTCTCTGTCTCTCGTCTCATCTCTATCCTCTTGATCGCTGTCCACCCCTCAGTGGTGCTGAAATATGCAAAAACTCGGTATTACTATACATGCCGTTTTTCATTTGTTCTCGTATTAATATTGTTTAAGAATCATACTGAAATCTTAGTTAGAAATCATCTAGCTTTTCTCTTGAGACATTACTCTTACAGAAAAACAATTCCTTGAACATGACAACTTACCTGAATTATTTTAAGAGACCCTTGTCTACAAAATCTCCACTAAACTCTCCAGATGATTGGAAATCCTGACCCATCCCTCCAGTAGTTTACATTCATTTCCTCTGTAGATCTCCCACCAGCTTTCAGTCCTTTGCTTTCCTGTAGCCTACTACGTCCTTGAAAGGCCCACGGACAGCACCAGAGTCATCCTCACGGAGGAACTGTTGCAGCCTGTTAATGTGGACGTGTTCAGTTCGTAAATCAGACCTGACTATCTTTGGACACCCACCAGTACAGTCATCACTTCTGGATCACTACTAGAAGCGTTTGCCTGCATCCAGATTATATGATGTGAAAATACCATCTATCCACCTGTTTATTACAACTTCAAAAGGGGTCAGCTTGTTGTGAGAGTCCATGTGCCACATATAGTTGGACCCAAGGACGCTAAATTAATCTGCAAAGTCTTGTGTCTCTCCATTGCTGAAAACCATCTGGTCCAAACAAGATCTCAGGTATCATGCAGTCCTTCTAATCTGCACCTCTCGTGCTTCATTTCAGCAAATATCCACGCCATGAGATCATTTTAGTGAGTAATTCAGTGATTTGCGGGTAGGAATCTTTAAAAAAAAAAATACTTTTGTCGCTTTTTTGGCCTCTTTCTTGATGTAAATATGACAGCTGCGGTACAGAGTGTAATCTCAACCGAGCCCAGATTTAGTGCAATGATTAATAATGATTATTATTGGTGGACAAAAGTATAAAGAACCTAAGCAACATTATATTTCACACAGAGACATTTAAAACAGTCCAGATAAGCAGAAGAATGACAGAGATGATGACGTGTGTCTCTGCATCACAGTCAGAAACTTTTATCTTTCATCAAGCTCAAAGCCTCTGACAGTGCCAAACCTTTAAGATTCAGCAAATTCTCCAGTAACCTTTACTTTACGTTTACTGTTGCCATGACACTTTAAGCACATCGATCCTCCATCTCTTATTTTCAGACTTGATCATTTGACATAAAGTGAAATCTAACATTAGCTTGTCTGACCAGAGGTTTTATCTCAAAGTATGTTAAATTATAATTAATTGGTTAATGAAGGCTTCAATGCCATTTCAGGGGAATCTGTGTCTGTAAATTACGGTAAATCACAGACTTAACTTATCTAGCACAAATGTGCTGACAAAAACCTTCACAACTTTTGGATGTAGGACCCAGATGCAGGAGACTCAGGCAGCAGGAATTCCAAACCAGAGTAAATTATTTACCAGTAACTAAAAGCGCTACATAGGCAGGAATATCAAAAAATAAAGACAAAAAGCCAAAACTAGATAGAACCAGGACAAAACAGTAACCATGGCAAGAAACAGTTAGGACCAGCAGGGAGCAAGGGAAAACAAAACTAGTTATGCACACATAGGCTGAGGAGACACAGGGGCAAAGACTCATGGTAGATGGACAAGGGGAAGGAGTTTCAAAATAAAAAAAAAAAAAAAAAAAAAAAAAAAAAATTAAAAAAAAACGAACCCAAAAACCGTGACAGAAACACAGATGTTGGAATGTGATTCTATAAGCACAGGCGCAGGTAATTTTAGTCAATAATAAAACATATGTCTCCTTTAAATAATGTAATCTATTTACATGTAATCCCCCCCTAATGACCTTGAATAAGCAGTGGCTATAGACAATGGATGGATGGATGGATGGATGGATGGATGGATGGATGGATGGATGGATGGATGGATTCCAGCTGTACTTCCTCTGGGGTTCAAAGGTCAGGATGCAAAAGCTACAGAAATCTTTCTAAAAGGGTCCCCAACGCCGAGTCCCTGCTCGGATTTACTCCTCACGTCTTTAATGAAACCTGACAACTCAGTATTAGAAATGCAGAAATATCAAAAGATTTTCCAAAGAAATACAGATTTTTACAGAACGCCACAGAGAAAGGCTGGGCTCCAAGTAAATGACCTCCGCAGCACTAAGAATCACATAAACACATTCATTTCCATTGAAGTAGAGAGAACTGTGTCGTGCATAGTGTGTGGACAGAGTGTCTAAAGATTTAAGAAACTTTAAAGTAAATGGGCTATTTTGTGCTCCTGCTCTCTCAAAGAACTTTTCCAACAATTGAAATATGCTGGCCTTGCTAATTCTTCCCTTTTGAATAAAAATCAATTCATGAGTGACGAAGGAGGTCATTCTGTGGTCTTGGGATACAAGTCTTCTTTTATCTTACTGCAAATAAAGCACACCGCCGCTTCAAGGTTTGCGCTGCAACAAAATTTCCCTGGAGAAAAAAAAAAACTACAGCAAGGGCAAATACAGATACCTTTGTCCAATTCAAAAGAATTTTGTCTATGTAGAGATAAATTATAAGTCGGTTTAACCACATCTGGAGATTCTGACAATTAACTTTCACCAAAATCTTGTTTGGGGACCTCATAAAAGAGAGATGTCAACGGTGGGATGTGCCAAAAATGTGTGTGGCATATCTGTGCTTATAGCTTCTGCCACATCAAATCAGCCTTCTCACCAAACAGTCAGATCTGAACTCCCAACTTTCCCCCAAGGGAGACAAAAAAACCAAAACAACCCCTCCTGAACTGATATCCCCAAACCTTTGGCTCAGGAGGGAACAGGAAACTGGTGCAAACAGGAACAAAAAACTGTGCGCTTGTAAAGTCTACAACTCTGGTCCACTTCTTTCCTCCTCAATCTTCTCATCAAGGTGGAAGAGGAAGACAAAGATATACAGTGGATTCACTTTAAATGTGACACAAAAGAGCTTCTATGCAAAATAACAAAATAATAATAAAAAGATTTACAGACATTGATTTGGATCTCTGGCATTGTCTCTTTACTGGGAGGAATTGAACACTAGAGCTGATACGTCTGGAATGAAGCACAGCTACTCTGCCTCTCCTGCAGAAATAATTAACACAAAGGCTTTTATTGTAGCTCCAATGGTTTAGGAGTATTGTGGTTGTTATTTCTGTATAAACAATTTACCTATGGTATGCAACAACGCAGTAGAGATTTCCATGGGGTTTTCTCCTTCCTCCTTTATAGTTATTCCTGAATAAAATAGATATTCTATTTTCAACTAAAGTCAATGGCCAATGTGTTTCCAAGAACTATCCTGAATAGACGTCTAACAGTGGGGTTGTAGGTTCAGGTGTGGACAAATAGCTGCTTTTAGCAAAACCATCCCACTCTGAGACTCAAGTCCTCTTTTTTTCTTCCTGCTTGTGTAAATACAAATAGAAGAAATAACACTTCATGGAGAAATGCAGTCTCTTGGTCATTTTGTGTAGCTATCATAAATGATTATCAGATTAAGCAAGTGAGACGTTCTGAATCTGGTGATTGGACGGGAGCTACTAGCAGGATATCAGTCTGCCTTATTTTCTAAAACAATACTTTTTACAATCGCTTTACTTTGAAACCTCTTTTTGGCTTTCAGTCACTCTTCACTTGTAGACTGTGCTCTTTGGTTGGGTTTTGAATTTTAAAAAGTGCTATCAGTTAGAAGTTTTCATTTAGAAAGAAACTTTGATCCGTGAAGTGGGAAAGCTAGGGATTCAACCAGCAACCTTTCGACTGAAAGATGATGATTCTTTGCTATGAGCTATAAATAAAAAGCAATTAGTCACGTTTAGACATGAGAACTGTTTGGTTATATGTCCTAAAACACACACCTCTCTTAACTTACCACAGAGACAGGTAATCTTCCTGGGTCAGAGGGTGAGTTCCTTCATCTCTGCAAAAGAAATTAACTGTAATTCATATAGATTGACGCTAAAATTTCAATCACAATTCTTGCCAATCTGCATCAGTTCAAAGATTTTGTTTTTTTCCCAAACTTTTCTTCTCAGAATTATGTAGCTAAAGGAAAATGTCTGATATAATACAAAGTATTGATGCAAGTTATGTAAATAGTCATGTACAGATAATATCAAATCAACCGGGAACTATAATTATAAATAAATGGCCCTGGTGCTTTTCTGTGATACATTATCAGTGAAAAGGGAGAGAAAATACAAGCCACTGGACTTGTCTAATCTTAAATCTAAATCCTTAATATAAGCAAACATGAGACAGAAAAGGGAACAGAATAGTTTTCTGCAGGAGCTGAATTCATATCTGCTTGTTTTAGAGCGGCCAACAACCCTCACGGTCCCAATAAAAGAATACTCTCATGCTTGATAAAGCTAATGGCTTTTGTAGCAACTCGTGTCAAAAGTAGCAAAAATACCAGAAACCAGATACATAAATATTTCCTAAAGTGACTGCTGGGTTGCAATGTGCTTCTTTCAGGCCAAGTTGTATTTTCTGACTTCTGTCGAGTATGAAACGTGACAGTCACAAGTCATGACATTCCTGTCTTACAGTCACAAAGTCATTTTGGTTGGTGCGGTTTGTGTGTCCAAATGTTTTGAGTTCGTATCCAAGGAGGCAGGAGTCGTCCGCTAAGAAAAGGGCATTTTGATGTGAGGCAACAGTGTCTGCTTTAATGAAAGCCATAATGTTTCCCTAACCTTAACAGTCTGGCTTTCAGCACTGACCAAGGATCATCTATTGTGTCACGCAACAATGACACAACAACTGAAAGCGCAAGGAGCAGTGACAGAATCCAAAAAGGATATCTCAAAGTTAAGTCAACCCATAAGATGGGCGGTTGTCACAGTAGTTCAACTTGGATCTTCACAAACTATTGCGTGCTTTTGGCACAACTCCAACCCCCTCTGAAGTTAGAAATGCAAACTTTGTCATCAGCTAAAGCGGTATTTTTAAAGTATTTCAGTAAATCTGATGACAGTATGTCCCTCTATGTATTTTTACATCCACTAATGTCTACAGACACAAATCAATAAAATAACTTTAAAAACATTTTTACATTTCATTTTGCTGAAGCTGAACAACCTCTAATCCTACAATAGAAGAATAAAAATGCAGATGAGTTCCAGTCATGAACTGAACATGTTATCAATATACAGTATATATATATATAATCAGTACTCGAGTTGTAAAAATAAATCAGGGGGGATGGTGGATTTTATCATATGGGGACAGATAATTTGTGCCGATTACACATAATATAATATATTACAAATAATAGCAGTGACCAAAACACCTGCAGAAATACTGCAGGAATGACATAGCAGCAGTTAAATACAGCCTTTGTAAGCTTTAAATATCCACTGGGCTTACATCAAATACATCAAAACACAACAATAAAAAACAGTTTTCTGAACTTATCAATATGACTCTGTCCTTCACAGGATAAGTAAAATGGATCACTGCAAAAACTCAAAATCTTAACAAGAATATTTGTCTTATTTCTAGTTAAAATGTCTCATTTTAGTAAAAAAAAATCTCATTACACTTAAAACAAGACTCATCACTGGAAAAAACAATTTTCACCTGTTTCAAGTAGATTTTCACTTAAAATAAGTAAAATTTCAAGTGAAAATTTACTTGAAACAGGTGAAAATTGTCAAATAAGTTATGTTTCTGGTGTTATTTTTCTGGTGATGACTCTAAATGTTGAAATAGCAGTAAAACCACATTCATTGATGAAATGACACAAGGGATGGAAAGGGGGGATGGCAGTTTTACAGGGGGGATGATTTGGACCGTTTTTATTTCAGGGGGGGATGCCATCCCCCCTCATCCCCCCTCAACTCCAGTACTGTGTATAACCATGAAAGCAGAAAGTACGAGGAACTGAAATACTTAAATTCATTAACAGAAGTAGGCAGAACATAATATCATCATTATACCCCAAAAAGTCTGAAATTGTATTAAAAAAAACTCGTTTTTTATTCATAGGACTGAAGAGACGAGAAGAAAGGAAAACAGAAGAGAGGAGAAGAGGAGCTGAAGAGTGAAAAAAGAGGAGGAAGTCAGATAAGTAGGAGTTATAGAAACATTTGCCAGAACGTAAGAGCAACCCTCATCTAACAAAAGAAGCATAAACAGAACATGAGTTAGTAAATGCATTTCTGGCATTGCAACTTTCATTGAGGCTGTACTTTTTTCTTGGTGTTTTGGTGTTTGCTCTTCAATAACAAAACAGCAGCTTTCAATCAGAATTGATTCATTTTGTTTTGATTTAATGCTGTAAAAATCTGCTTATGTAAAAATGACATCTGATATTTATTTCACTACTAAATTACCGATTTATCAGAAAAGGATGCAGATTTGTGGGCTGGACTAAGTCCTCGATGTCTCAACGCCAAAATCACCCCTGCATGCAAATAGTTTATATCGTCAAAACACATGAAATGTGTGTGTGTGTGTGTGTGTGTGTGTGCATTCATTGGTGGAAAGTTGGGCCCCTAGGAACATAACCCCTTTATTTGAATCAGTCCCCTGAAGGCTGAAATGGGTCACAGTGTCAAAATGCTCATCTGAAGATCAGGGCCTGCTGCTTTTTCACACTTCTACACCTGCTGCTTAATTTAACATAATAGCCAAATTAACTGGTCAGTGATTTAATATTAATTATTCATTTTTTTTTTCACTTGCCATCCCTTCACGTGCCTCCGCATTGTTGGATATGAAGACGAGGCTTGTTTTAAATGTCATCTTCAATCAAAGACGCTCTGCAACGGGACCCAATTAATAACATGTAGCTGAACGCTTGAACAGAAAAGGAAAAAAAGGAACCTAAAAGGGACATTTCCGAAGGGCATAATCAAGCCAGATTACATCAGCTTTAATCTGCTCGTTGATGCCTGCAGGCTAGGACTTTGGTTGAAGGTACCGCCGATAAATGTAGGATTTATCAAACGTTCTGATTTTAAACTCCACAGCTGCTGAAAATGATCCAGTACCCAGTACCCAGTATTTCTATAATTTCCAGAGGAAATTATAGAAAACACTGGGATTCTGTTTGTCCAAAAAAAACAACAAACAAACAAAAAAGCAAGGGAATGGCATTCAGCTAAATTTGAAAAAGAGATGTATTTTCTCACTATATCTCAGAATTTAGTGTTCAAAGTTTGTGACTTCCAGCTCGGACCTCTGCGTCACAGGCATCTGGAGACTGTCAGTTATGGAAACCTTGTTTTAATTGCGTCCCAGGATATAAAAGTTACATTTTAACTGTTACAAAAAAGGAAAATCTGCTGCTGCTAAGCAAAATATTATTCGGATTGATGGTAAGGGATCTAATTTCAAGGCTACATCCAGTGTACCAAATATCTCACGATTTCAAACAAAAGTACAGAAGTTAATAAGAAAGATGATGACTTATTAAAAATATAAAATAGTATACAGTTATCTTACATCTCATTTGTATCTCTGGTATCATAAGAGCAGCTTTACATCGGACCAGACACGTTTTGCTGCGGAAACAAAACAAAAGCTGGTAGCATCCCTTGTTGAAAAATAGAAGCTAAAGATCCAGGCACTCGAGACGAAGTGGATAAAAAGATCAAAAAGCCTTTATTAGAAGAGGGCTGCCAACATGTTTCGGCCTATCTGGCCTTCATCAGGGCAAAAGCAATACAGAGGACGGTGTGGACGGCCACCCATAGGTAGTGTTTTTCCTCACATGGATCGTTAGTGCTAAGCCATGTCACCAGTCCACTTACTGTGTGTGTGTGTGGGCGTGTGAGTGTGTGCACATGTGTATGAGTGTGAGTGAGTGTGTGTGTACGCGTGGGGGGTGGGGGTGGGGTCATATGGGATGTTTTAAATTGTGTTTTTGATTGTTATTTTATTCTGCATGTAAAGCACCATGTGTTGCATTTATATTGTATGATTTGGTGCTATATAAATAAATAAAGTTTGAGTTTGAAAGGAACCCATATAAATAACCACAGGTGTGGTGATGAGCACAGGTGAAAACAATCACTCATCAAGGCGAAAAACACAGGTGAACCATATAGCAACATTTTAAGGTGGTATGGGGAGTTAAACTCATCACAACCAATAATCATTGGAATAAAAGCATCCCTTGTTTACTTGTTTCCTCTTATCCTTCTCTTTTTGATGCATTCCTCTTTTTTGTCTCCTTTCATTTGCAAACAGGAAAAACTGTGCATCACTGCCATCAAGATAAGCAGCGTTACTTGTTGGGTCAGAAGTTCTTGTGCAGCGTTAGGGTGTAATGGAGAGGTCAGGTGAAGGGGCTGAGGAGGGGTCGGCTCCCGTCTGCACCCTGAAGCCCCCCTTATGGAAACGCACCTGTTATCATGAGCCGCTGTTAGAAAAAAAAAGACTTTAGAGGAAAAATGTCTCTTCCCCCCCGTAAAAGTGTCTTATTTTGTGTTTAGGAATATTGTGCTGTACATTTACCTTGTTTTTTGAGCCTCCAGTCATGTTTAAGATGATAAATGATCACATGTAAATGAAGTGACATTTTCAGTTCATCACCCATTTTTTTTACTCCATGGTAACAGTTTCTTTGCTGAGTAAAATTCAAGCCAGAAAATGCCAGAAAACTGAAATTCAAAACCTGAAAATGGTATAATTGCAAATGCAAACGTGATGTTTTACCTACAACTTGTAAATGCTAGGCGTACTGGGAGGACTTGGTCGTGCACTGCTCAGGTAACTATACAGTGCAGGCGTTTGCATAAATGCTTTTCTGCTTTTTTTTATACCACTTTCATTCTCGTGGAGTCTCCTCACTCACCACCCTCCTGTCTTATTCTCTGTCAGAGTATCTAATAGCTCTTGCACTCCCTGCTATCTCACGAATATCTCCGGACCGTGGAGCTGCTCACAGGGCTTCTACAGACTCTGGAAATTGCAACCTTATGATCCTCCAGGCCAAACTTAAGGGGACACCCGAGTCAAAACCAGCCTCAACCAGCCCACGGATTAGTGCTACTCGGATCCAATCGCTCGTAGAGCCATCACAAAGGCCCTTCACACCGCAGAACTACAAATGTGAGGTGGCACCGCTGGCCCAAGACCTGCCTGAGTTTACCCATAGCCTCTGGTCATGAGGTTTGGCTGACCAGATCCGATGGCCTCGGGGAGCTGAAACGGCACCAGAGATGGAGCGAGAGAGGCTGGCTGACCCAGAAAGACCAGCCAGCTCAGACACATGAGGGTCACATGATGGCCACGACTGCCCTTTTCTGGGAGAAGATCTGGACTGAAGAACATCTGGAAGGAATCTCCACAAGCAGGACGCCTGTCCGGGACTGAGGAGTGGCCCGTTAACGGAAAAAGAGAGGGAAAAGAGAGGGATGGGACATGCTTCTTAATGTAATGTTTCTTGGCAGGATTTATTAGTCACATTAACTGTATTTACCCAATCATTATGCAATACTATATTTAAGATGCTAGACCACTTATACGCTCTTAGATTTTTTATTTGTTGAATGATCCGAGTCAGACTGACCTTCTGGAAAAAGTTTTAATCATGTTTTTATGTTTTTCTACATATGAGACGACACTGAAATAAAACTCTGACGGTAAAGAGGAGCTTTTCATTCATTCATTTACATTCATGATACAAACAATACAGCATGACTCATATGGACACATTAAAGATCAGGCTTTACTTTTGAACTCATTTTGTTCTGTTATTAACGTTCTGCCAGCGGTACTACCAGTATGACCCACATTATAATGGATGTTTCAGTGCTACGCCATGGTGCTGAATTGTTGGTGTTTTTATCTACCTCCACTTATAGTACAACCAAACAAGTACTTACAGACATTTAGGAATAAAACTACTTGGTTATATTTAGGAAAAGAAAAAAAGAAACATGCCTTTAACAACCTAATATTACCTGAAATCATGAGAAACAGGAGGCCAGCAGCTAATGGACATCACCCAAGACTCACATGATGCTGCAGCAACCAGCTGTGGCTCTAAAGGCAGGATTACGCTACTAACAAGGACAAAACACTTGGGAGCTGCATTAAGAGAGTATGGGACAGAACAGCAGAGGTCATAGTAATGGACGTCAGTGGGTTATCAAGAGATATCTGAGCTTACGACGGGTGTGTTGACTAGTATTACTATTATGTAGACTACATACAATGAAGCATCGAGGAGGAGCTGAATGAAGCCCAGAAGGTGAAGGCAACAGCCAGGGCCGCGCTATAGGCCGTTTTTTTTTTCTTCTTCTTTTTTTTCCTTCTTTCCCTTATAAATATCAACAGCCACGTTCCATTACAGACCTAAATGTGTACTAGTCTGTGCATATCAATAAATATAGGTGCAATGATGCGCGTGTCTGTTGTTCAATACAACTGATCAGACCAAGCGCAGACACAAGGTGCTCTGATCCAGACGGTGGAGTTGGAACAAACTGTCACACAATGTCGAGAGAATGAGACAGATTCAGGAAATTTCCATCAGGGGATGAAAAAAGAAAAAAAATAAAGAAAATTGAAGAGTTTAATGCCTCTCTGAAAGGCTCGTTTGATAAATTTGTTACAAAAATCACAGATCCAACCGGGTCTCAAGCAGCCATGGGGCTCCGCGTCGAGGCAAGAGATGATGATGAGGCAGGGGAAGGTATCCAGTATTTTGCTAATTGGAAAGTTAAAATTGCGCATATAGACACCCGATCCGACCCCAAAACCCCAAAAATTTCGCCCGCGCGTGAGCGTAGCGAGCGCGTGAGGGCGCTCCCCCGGCCATTTCGCACAGGGCCTCGCAAATCTCCCAGACGGCTCTGGCAACAGCGCTGCCCGTGTTCAGCGGCTCCAGCGGCCAGTGGCTCCAGCAGAGACCTGGAGAAACGTCCTAGGAACAGCTAAGACGCTGCACAGGACCCTCAACCTCCATAGACTCTGGTAGAGCCTGAGATGAACAGCCACCCACCCCACCCAGCAAGATGGGGGTGGGTGAGGAAGGAGTTTTATATAAATATATATGTATATACTGTATATCAGTGTGTGTGTGTGTGTGTGTGTGTGTGATGCAGCCACGAGGGGCATACTCTTACCTTTCAACAAGTAAAGCTTTTCTGATTAAGAGCCGACCCCTGTATTCATCAGCTTTGTCCCTGTGAGAGGCCCGGTCGGGCTGGACTATGTTTTCAATTAGTGGCTCACTATTTACAGGTATTGTGCTGGAGGCTGTAGCGCCCGTGTAGCCTGGCCTCC
The DNA here is from genome assembly GCF_033807715.1 of Cololabis saira. Lineage (NCBI taxonomy): Eukaryota > Metazoa > Chordata > Actinopteri > Beloniformes > Belonidae > Cololabis > Cololabis saira. The sequence goes on from NC_084589.1 coordinate 12,061,907, forward strand.
AGGCCATTGTGTCTGCCCACAAAAGATAATTAGGTATCCACCTAAATACAGCCTGCAGAGGATAAACACGATCGTGCACGCTGGGATTTTACTAAGACAGGGAGACAAACACTCAACCAGTTTTGTCTAAAATTTGAATCTAATGATCTATTTTGCACGAATTCATTTTCTGTCAACAAATATTCTGACCCGAGCCACTCGCTCTGAGCGTTTCCATTGAGATTTTGCTCTGCAGTGAAAGATAGCACAGGGGGTATTCAGCACAAGGTGATGGGCCCCATCAGGTGCTCCCAACAGGCGGCCACAACAGATAGCGGTATGTTATTATCCCAAGACGCTTACAGGTTATCATCGAGGAATTTACTGCAGAGACGTGACGGCTTCATCACATACATGCAAACGGCACAGTCTGGTTTTTTGAGGCGAGCTCGGGGATGTTTTTTTTTTCCGTTTCTTGTCCATACTTCATTTTATTTAATCAAACCTTTTCAAGGATAAGTGGATGAAAACAAAACTAACAAACAAACCATTACCCTGGTAAGTAGAGAAACCTGGATCTATCTGTGGAGCCGGGTAGGAGTTCAGCCGGTGGCTGGATCGCCCACAGAACTGGGTTGTATTTGGGCTATGAGAGCAGCTGATTGGTGTAAAGGTAACCGATACATCCCACAATGTCCACCTGAGGATGTGAGTAGCATTGTGGGTTGCAGTTCATTGAGGGGATGTTGAGAAGGTCCCTGAGGAACAAACGCCGCCTGGTCGCCTGTGCTCACATGTTCACCACTACGTCAGCTCCACCTCGTCTGCAGCACCTGTACCTGAGAAAGACTCACCTGACCAGAGCATCCTATCACACATTTGATGAAGAGTTTCCTCTGCAGGATGACCATGTTAAAATGATCTCTTTGTTTTTACTAATCCATCTCTTAATTGATGTATTTTTTGTTTGTTCATTGAAGGAATTTTCATTCTCACAAGTGTGTTTAATAAATCTTGAATCTTCTGTTGTTTTTGTTTTTTTAAAAGTATGTCAGCTGACATAAAATATTTGTACCCTTAAGCTGTCATATGTTTATACTTTTTGGGGTCTGGTCTGGTTTTCAAAATGACTACTAAATTGTAAAAAGAAAATAGCAAAATGTAAATTTCATTTAGTGAAGGGCTTTTGCTCTTTAAAAGAAGATGGATTTGTATAAAAATGTTAAAAGAAGCCTCAGTTTCTCAAGTTGTGCTCACATTTATGTTGTATAGTTGTTGTTTTTTTATAGTTGTATAAAAGGTTGCAATGGTTGGACGTCTCTTCAGATTCAGATTCAGATTCTGACAACTTTATAAATCCCTTTGGGAGGTTCCCTCTGGGAAATGTACATCTCCATCTCACACACACAACACTGTCATTTACAACATCCCAAAAACCACACACCCATATAAAGATAAAAAGATAAGAAAATTAAAAATAAAGATAAAAATAAAAGTAAAAGGTAAAAACAAAAATTAAAAATAGAAAAATAAAATTAGAAAAATTAAAATAAAATAGAAAGTGCGGTGCCATAAAAAGAATAATAAGAATACGAATAAGAAAAAAAATAATATTGCACTGTCCTGGTTCTCTGACATCATCGGGTTATTTCGGCTGGTTTTTGTTGTACATGTTTGTAGCAGACTTGTGTTTTGTCCTTTATTTTTTATATTTGAAGTATCCTGTGAAGATGCAACTGCTAGTTGCATCGCAGGCAAAACAAACAGGTAATAAACCAGATATCGCCAGCTTTCAGCGTCATTTAAAATGGAAGTGTCTCGGTTCCTGCCATGAGCGACCTTTGCACCTCATTATCATAACAGAGTGATCCTGGCCTGCTAAGCAGCGCCGTGACAAAGTGATCAAAAAGAAAAAAATGAGCCTTTGTAGGTTCTTTAATGTCTTTATCAGGTGGACAAACTCAGGTGGACACTTGAGCAGTTAAAGAGATAACACAGCAGGCGGATTTACATACCGCCACTGATCTAAAAAAAAATTAAAAAAACCAAGCCACCTCTCTCACTCCTGCTGACCACATCAAAGCAAACCCTGGCTGTTAATGGGAAAGGTGGATACAGGAGGCTGAATTATCATCACATGCAACTCGCGGCTCTCATTTACACACAGCAACACACACTCGTGCATGTGCAGAAGGATGTGCACCGTGACCACTCAGGCTAAGACACACAAACTACCTTCAATACCCATAACAACCAGAAGCTGTTGCTGCCTCTCACAATTAATTAGGCAACTTATTGAGCTCAAGATGCAATATGCATGTTAATTTAATGGGTTATGTCTGGTTTCAGAGGAAAGGGGGGACGCTTTGATGTTTACAAAACTTGGCAGTAAATCACTGGCGGCAAACAATTACAGAATTAATGAAGATCAGGAAAACAATCACCAAGGCTGTTGTTGCAAGTACATACATGTTAATATCTTGAAACGTGCGCGTGTTGAATGTGATTCAGGTCAGTCGTGTGCCGCAGAGGGTATTCAGGCTTAACATCAATGCTCTCTTACTGGTCATGAGTGCATCAAGTGTGATGGTGGGTTTACCTTTCTTTGTTAGTAAGAGCTGTTTGTTCTGGAGCAGGTTCACGCTTGATGAATACATTACATTCAAAAATAAAAACACAATGTGAGTACATGTTGCATTGTTACATAGAGGTTACAATTTGCCATATTATTTTGTAGTTTTAGGGACTATTGGGTACTTTTAGACAGATAGATACATTTATAAATATTTCAGACATAAAAAAGGACTTAGTGCCACATAAAGTGCACCACAGGTGGTTTTTATCTCCAGATGAGCAACTGGTATTTCAAAATATTCATGAGAGTTAACTAGAGTCAAATCAGACCGGAAGTGTTTGCAGAGTAAGTGCTACATGGCTCATTGATCAGGGTTTTTGTTATGGATCATCTTTCCAATCTCCCAAATATGTGAGACTTCTCCATATCCTGTCTAATAAAGGCTATATTAAAACAAAAAGGAAAGCTTTTTGTAGTCTAGTTGATCACTTAGTGTGTTTGAAATTGATTTCAAACGTTTAGATTTGTACTCCCCACTGTGACCTCGTGCTAGCTTGGACCAGGTTCCTACACTGGGCTTTTATTCATGAATTGGCACAATATGGATTTTGAATCTGCTGGAATGAATGCGATTAACTGAATTGCAATTAAATGGGTTGAACTGGGATATCAATGGACTGAATGGACTGAATTGAATTTAAATTAATTTAACTGAGTATAGGGGTTTGGTAGTTATCACTGTTTTCTCACAGCCAGAAGGTTATCTGTTTGAGTCCTGGGTGGAGTCTTTCTGTGTGAAGTTTGCATGTTTGCATGTTTGCATGTTTGCATGTTTGCATTCTCCCTATAATTGCCTGGTTTTCTGTGGGTACTCCGGCTTCCTCTCACGGTCTTAAAACATGTACAGTATGTCACGTTGATTGTTTCTAAATCACCTGTAGGAGTGAATATGAGCATGTGTGTATATACTGTAGCTCTATGATGGTGTGGCGATCTGTCCGGGGTGTATCCTTGTCTTTTGCACAAAGATGGCTGGGATAAGGTCTAGCAGACGCCTGTGACCCTGCATTGGAACAAGCAGTTACAGATCATTGATGGATGGAAGGATGGATAAATGGATGAGTGGATGGATGTATGGATGTATGGATGGATGGATGGATGGATGGATGGATGGATGGATGGATGGATGGATGGATGGAGGAAACAGAGCATAGCAGCTTGGTGGTCAGTGACCTCACAGCAAGTAGATTCCTGGTCCGTATCCTCAAATCTTTTTTCTGGGATTTTCATGATCTCCCTGCTTGTGTTTTTTGGTATTCCTGCTTCCTCCCACAAACCTAAAATATGTTTATCAGATTGGTTGGTGATTCTGCATTGTCGATAGGAGAAAGTGGGAATGTGTGTCTATCTTTAATAGTTTCATCTGCTCCAAGCTTATATTGTGTTAAAGTAGCCAAGTTATGGACAGATACCTGTCCAAGGCGTACAAGAGAGCAGGGAGATGCTCCGGCAGACGTGGGTATGGCTACTGTATGGATAGATAAAACTGTGATTTTATTGTTTATTGATTTTATTTCTGTGTTGGCTTTGATTATATACTGTTTAATGTATTTCTGCAGGTAGCTATATCATGTTTTAACATCTTCTATGGCATAATAATAACATAAAGTCGTTTACAGCGTTCCAAACACCAACAACAACATTAAACCAATGACCATAAGTTTGGAATAATACATATTGACAAGTTGGACAAGTGAAAGAGGAAAGATTGAGGACAGAGTAGGAGGAAAAACAGTGTGCATGATGGTTTTTACATTTTTTTTCTCCGCTAGCATCATGGTAAGTGTATGATCCCTGGAAAGTAAAATGGAGAAGATTGTAGCAATGATGTAACAATTATTTATTTATTAATTAATTTATTTATTTATTCAGACTTATTTATTTGGGTAACAGAAGCAGTATGTTTCAGACTCTGGAGCCTCTGCAGAGTTTGGATGAAAAAGAAATCTAGACGAACTGCTAGCAAATTCATACTAGCTTTGCGTGCACATGTAGGTTCGTTGGAGCTCATTTCCCAGTCAAACCAGTCTGTCCTTGTAGAGAGTCTCTGGACTGGTTAATCGTGATGACAACAAAACAGCAACATTGTAATCTGGATGTAAACAGTGTAGATGGCTGTATCTGAGGAATAGTGGTTGTTTGAATCGCTTTGGTAGCAACAATTTAACTTTCTCTTTAAAAACTGAACAAAAGACATATTTGCTGTGGCAAAAGTTGAATTCACACATCTACAAAACTCACTCTCCCATCGACTCGTTTCCGTTGCTCTGATTGGTCGTACCTCTAACCAACTGCATGCAAAGGCTGTTAAGAGCAGCCAATGGGGCTGCGGCGCGGCCCTACGGATCATTTTCAGACCCTGCATCTTTCTAGATGTAGGTCAGATCTCGGAGACTACAGCCAGAAGACTTAAAGAAGGTGGAGGAAGAGTTTTTTCAGTGGCTGGTGACTGCAGATGTTGAAATCCTGGACATGTTACAGTGAAGGAGCAGCTCTGCATCCCAGAAGTTGAACCGTAGTTGGATTTGAACCAGTCCCTTTCTCTCCTCTAGTCAAGCCACTTTCACTCATTCACACACACACTTATTCAGACAGCACCTCCTGGTCCACTTTTAACCCACGGATATAAAACCTGCTACTCAGGTCTAGAACGGGACTAAAGCGAACGCTAATATTCTCATCCAAGCTTCTTTTAATAATATCCGTGCTTGGACTGAGCTTGTTTGCGCGGTGAAGCAGAAATAAGCGATTTGGGTCACATGCAAATGTCTTGCTTGTCACATTTTCAACATGTGTTGATCCATCTGGAGTTTCCATCAGAATAATAAGCACAAGCCTGCTTAGCATGTGCCGTCATTGAGCAGGCGGCAACAACGTGCTCAACAGCTGAAGGCAAAATACAGCAGAAAAGCTCAAGTAAGTAGGTTAAAACATGTTGCACTTCTATAGTCCTGAATTTTTAAACAGGAAAACTGTTTCCTAATCCTCCCAAACAAAACCTGGATCTGTATAATTTTACCTGACGGAGAGTAGCTACCCACACATGTACATATGTTTGAACAAAAATTGCACCAGAATGGCCTAGTTTAGCAGAATGCTGTTTATTCCCCTATTTCTTCATGATAAGAGCTACAGGGAACGATGTCTGTGCACCCTGTGTTGCAGCAAAAATTAATTAAACACGACTTTGGGTCGTGATCACACATGTCACGTTGGATTTCAGTGCAAGAATCCCCATGCTGAGCACAGAGCCTTGTCTAATTATGGAAAAGTTGTCAAAGCGTTAGCGCTCCTGCTTGGTATCTGTGCGTGGTACCCGCCCGAGAAACAACAGGCTGTCAGAAACCTGCACCCACCACTGCCTCTCAGGCTAAAACCTGTGCGACGTACAGGCCTCACGAGCTGTCACTGGGACAGAGAAGTCTCTCCAAATTACTCACAGAATAATTCACGAGGATGGCTGAGCAGTAGGAAGCTGCTGAACGGAGGTGGTTTCTGGATAAAAAAGTCCTCATTCAGTCCACCACCAGCCAGGCAGGAAAGGGAATTTGCTGAAGAATCAAAGTCACTCCGTGTATCAGCAAATAGCACCAAGACTTTTATATAATCTATACATTATGTGATGACAGCTTTCTTACTTCCTGGAGGGATTCGTTCCTATTTTTACTTACAGTCAAGTAGAAAAGCAGACACACTTGGGGATTTATCTACTGTAATATGTAAGACTAGATCAGGGGTCAGCAACCCAAAATGTTGAAAGAGCCATATTGGACCAAAAACACAAAAAACAAATATGTCTGGAGCCGCAAAAAATGAAAAGTCTTGTATAGGCCTATATATATTAGTTAGTAGTTTTTCATTATGCACTTCGAGAAAAAAGTCGAAATTTCGAGAAAAAAAGTCGAAATGTCAAGATTAATGTTGAAGTAAAATCTTGAAAAAAAAGTCAAAATGTCTAGAAAAAAAGTCAAAATGTCGAGATTATGAATAGATAATGAAGAGAAAAAAAAGAAAAAAAGAACAAGAAAAAAAAGATAAAAAAGAGAAAAAAAGGAAAAAAAAAGAAAAGATAAAAAAAGGAAAAAAAATTAAAAAAGGAAGAAAAAAAAGAAGAAAAAGGAAAAAAAAGGTCAAACATTTTCGGAAAAGCTCCAGGAGCCACTAGGGCGGTGCTAAAGAGCAGCATGCAGCTCTGGAGCCGCGGGTTGCCGACCCCTGGACTAGATGATAATACATACATTTGGTAACCTCAATCTGAGGACACCAGGTGACATATTATTATTACACTGTTCCATTATTTATTGGAAAAAAACTGATTTTATAAGAATCACAAGGGGAAACAGCAACATGGTACTGCCAATTAAAACCACTCAATTAATTAAATATGACCGCTCGTGTAAAGGTTTTGTCAGTATGCTGGTCTGAAGTGTTGACCTGTGTCTTAACACAATACCAAAGACAGCAGGAATAATCTTAGAGGATCATTTGTTTCTGCCCATCAACCTGGGAAGCATCAGAATCAAACCGAAAGGCTGCTGGGTCCAAATAAATACGTCCATCATGGTTTAGTGAGCAAGTGGAGATTATTCATGGAGCTTTCCTGGAGTAGCTGCCCCAGCAAAGGTCAGATGGTACAATGTTCAGAGAAGTTGTAAAATATTCAAGGGCTATATTTAGATTCAACAGACTTTAGTTAGCATTTTAAATGTCAAAGTTTGTGGCAGTTCAATTGTGATCAACCTGTTTTGGACCGGGTTGCCATGGCAGAACATGCTAACCTCTTACTATCAAGGGATGAGGTCTGGAGAGGACCTAAAGAAGAGCCGTAGGTGGGAGTAAAATATAAAGTATTTTATTATAAACAAAATGTGATGCCAAGGCAAGAAGACCTGAATCGACACCAAAGCAAACAAAGTGGAACACAGGAGCCTCCGGGAGTGAAAAAGAGGATGATAAACGAGCAGAATGGAAAAGACACAGACAGGTTGGGAGGAAAGGAAAGAGGACACAAAGGATGCAAACAATCAGGAGTGATGAGAACAAGGGAAGTCAAAGCTAAAGCCTGGCTGAAATGAGGTCATGCAATGGGATAATGATTTAAAATACACCAGCAAGTCTAGAACGAATGGTAATAATCAAGGTGTTGCAAAGAGGCAGACAAAGACGGAACCTTAACTGACTGAAATGATTTAGTGGGACTCTTAGAGAATAGGTGAATATTTCCTTCTTTCTACAAAAAGAGGGTGCATACTTCTTTTCCATGTATATCCATCTTTGTGAATTGATGAAGAGATGCAAGCTTTGAAAAGTATTTTTCGGTGAATCATTGCCAGGTATGGGACACAATAAGAACGTGTTATTTGATGAATAACCATATACCAACATCAAATGGAGGGGCATCAAGGGATTTCTCTCCCTCTCAACACCCGGCTCTTTTGACGTGGTGGCTCCTGGAAAACTGATTTTTGTTGAAAAAGTTGTGCATTGTTGTACCTCTGAAGCAGATTGAAGCAAAATACTGAAAGCAGCATTAATGAAAAGTGGAGACGACGAATGGTGGTTGATTTCCAATAGCGCTTTTGTGCTGTAGTCCTTTCACGCCCATGCTGTTAATTTCAAAGAAGCCCAGAAAAGTTGCATGTTGGCTGCATTCCTTTCATATTTGCTGGTCGCACTCTGCAATCAATACATTTTAACTTTTCAGGCGGCCACCCTCAGCTCTGATAATTATTGCTCTTTGTGAGGGAGAGGGGAGTGCGGCATACAGAAAATCCTTGAGGTGAAAATTGTTGTCCGGTGGATGACAGCAAAGCCTCACAATTAAAATAGCTAACGGTAAGTGGCTGAAACAAAACAGAGACCTTCAGCTTTTCTGTATTTGCCAAGGCTTGTGGGTTTGTGTGTGCCTAAACGGCTTTTTACACTTAACTTTCAAATTCTTCAAGTTAGTTTTTTTTTTTTACACAGAAAAGAATCCCTTTCATCTTCTTTTAGTTATTTTTACATTGAACTATTTTATTTATTTTCTTAACAGCTTGGATGACATCAAACTCTGGCTGTCCCAAAACTTCCTCTTTTTAAATGAGAGTGAAACTGAATTGTGCTGTATTTGCTCCTTCCATGTCCTGCTTGTGTCTTCACTCGTCCCAGGTCTTGAAGCCCTCGCCCCTCACTCTCACCAGGTAGTCACAATCTGGGCGTGGCTTTTGATAACAGTCTGATAAATAGATCATTTCTGCTGTCAAAAGGGTTTCTAGCAGCTTGGACTCCTCACAAAACTCAAGCTGAACCATGGTGACCTTGGAAAAGACATTCATGCTTTCGTTAGTTCCCGGTTCAACTATTGTAATGCTCTTTATTTTGGTGTTAACCAAACTTTGCAACTTGTTCAGAACGCTACTGCTCGCCTGCTGACCACGTCACTCCCGTATTCAATTACATACAATTTTAAGCTCTTTTTGGTTGGTTTTAACCATTTAAACGGCATTGACCTTCATATTTATGTGATGTCTAAAGTTTCCGTCAACCCAGCAAAACTTTGCGTTCAGCACCTGTTGGAGGTTCCACACATGATAAAAGTGAAAAAGTGGGGTGATGGTTCTATTGCAGTCACTGGTCCCAAACTCTGGAAGATGCTGCCCCCTGAGTTCAGGATCCTCACTGACCCCTGACCCTCCGTTCAAATCCAAGCGAAACCTGGTCACCTGGTCAGAAGAGCCTTCGGCAAATAACAGCACTTTTTGCTCTTTTATTTTTATTGGAATGTTTTTATTTGCTAAGTTTTTACGCGTTTTCTGATTATTTTTGTAGTCCATGTTTTCATTTGGTCAACCCTGGTTGTTTTAAAAGTGCTATTCAAATAGAGATTGATATTTTGATTGATTTAATGTAGGCCAACACCCCCACCTTACTTGCACCAACATCCACGTATCCACAATAATTAAGAAAAAAACCCACACTTACACGGGGCAATATGACAGAAACCATAACAGATTAATCTTTTTCACCCCCAACCAACATAAATCATTGCTGAATTTGATGTATTCTGATGTATCGTATGCAAAGAGCTCCAACGCTGGCGTCAACATGGGCTCAGAAGTTCTGCTGAAGAGGTTCTGCAACTCCACACCCTGAACCTGGCTGCTGTGAACGGAGCTGTGAAGAAATGCTTGTAAAGAGTGGTTGTTCCGTGGTATTTGTGTCACCATTTTTTTATTATCCTTTTTAAGATTTAGTGCAATAATGAAAATTAGATATATTACTGCAAAAATTAAATACCGAACATGTCACACAGCTACAGCTGATAAGGAGGTGTTGATGGTCTTAAAAAAAAAAAATCAAGCTACCAGCAACTTAAAATATTGTTTGAAAAAAAAAAAAAAAGGCATTCTGAAATGTTGAAGCGGCGCCAATAAACAAAGGAGACTGTAATCTGATGTGTCGGCGTCGCAGCATCGGAGACGGCTGGCTCAGTTCTGGGGTGAAGGGAGATGTGCCGTCGCTGCAAGAGACAACTTTGTGCAGATTTTGATGACAGTAGGCCTTCACACTCGGTAATGCTTCCTAAAGGCAATCAAATTCAATTCAATTACCTTAGGATATCTGATTTAAATACAAATGAATTTAAATCAGATATTTTTAGATAAAAAAGCTCCTTTAAGCTGCCTCAAATATTGTCAAAGAGCTTGCACACTCTGCAGCCCTGACCTTCTTTTAGACACAAGGACTAATCACTCGTTCATCCACCATCTGTACCTGCTTCCTCTTATCCAGGGTCACATGAGTCTGCTGGAACCGGTCCCAGCTAAGACCGGTTGTGTCCTGGAGAGACTGCTAGACTGTTGCAGGGCCACAAGTAGACAAACAAACACAGTCCTGTGGTCCAATAAGCCTACGTGCTTGTTTTGGGGAGGAAACAAGAAAGCCCCCCAGCCGGGATTCCAACAGGAACCTGAACAGTTTTACTTAGACAACATTGAGTCCTTTGTCTGTATTTTATCCACCCGAGTGCATAATCAGTTCATAATCATCTTTATTGACGTTTTCCATGTCCAACATAAAGCAGGAACGTTGAAGTAGTTTATCTCCATGTTTGATGCATATGAAGATGCTGCTGGTGAAATGAGAATAAAAGCAGCCAGTTATTGACTGGGATCATCACATTTATTGCGCTCATTATCAATCTATGGATGCATTAACAACACGAGGGGCAGCAGATGCGTCGGGTGCTGTAGGGAAACTGATATTGGCTCAAGTATGATGACCTTTGTGGCCTCTGACTGACCGCCGCTCAAACAGTGTAAAGGAGCGCCCTCTGCTGGGCGTTCAGAGGAAGCCCATGTGCGTGTCCAGGCTGAGGTGCATTCATCTGAGAGCTGTGAAGCCAGTCGTGCACAATTTCTCTCCACATGAATCTCTCCATCAGAACAACCATAATGGACTTTGTAGAAACAAATGAATCCTTCTTCCTCAAAGGTTTCAAAGAGGTATTTACCATGTTCTTCAGCTGTTTGACGACAAATTCATATCAGCTACAGTTTTCCTAATCAGTTCAAAGACTTAACGGTTGTGACAATTTGTGAGGATTTCCTTAAACTTGTGAAAAGTTATGTTACATTAACAAGAACATGAGGCAGCCCTCTGTGGCACTGCATCTCTCACAAGCCTAAAGAAGTGCAGCTAAAATATATCTTGGCAAGAATCTTAGAGAAACTTCATGGATGTTAATGCCAGATTTGTGATCTCTACACATACTAGTGAAACACTCATCTTTTTTTCTTTAATTTTGACTTCGTCCTCGTCAGTACATTTTGGGAGGGTATTAAATACCATTTTGTGATTACAGGACAGCATGAAGGCTACAACTATGGGCAATACTAAGTATCAGCATGATTATGATCATTTTAATCACAATAACAAGTTTAGGGTAAAAAGAGGGGTTGCTAATTTTGTGTCGCACTTCCTTTATGGTTTTACTTAATTTGGATTATTCATCAGCACATCACCAATCTCATGACGGCTTTAACACTTACTGTCATTAATGTGCAAGCCTAAGATAACGGCTGAAAACAACTGTGGGTGCTGTAAGTTAGGCCGACTGGTCATGCAGCAGGGTGGGCAGGCAGATGGGAGGGAGAAAGATCAATGGGGCGGCTGGGAAGATAGACAGACAGACTAACATACGCACATTTCCCCCTAAGGCGGTGGTGGTGGGTGGGGGCACCAATTAAAAAGCCTTTGCAAGGTGCCATTTAACGTGGATGTAAACAAGGTCAGAATGAAGGGTGCAAGGTTACAGATGCCGCTCACACAGCCTGTCTGAACTGCAAGGAGGCCGCAGACCAAGGTGGACGTGTGACTGTCAGGCAGTGATTTTACAGCGTTTAAAGTCACGTTTAGCAAAGTTACAGGTTTCCCTGAATATTACAGTTTACAGTCAGCTGTAACACCTGACACCACATACAGGACTGTCTCAGAAAATTAGAATATTGTGATAAAGTCCTTTATTTTCTGTAATGCAAAAATGTCATACATTCTGGATTCATTACAAATCAACTGAAATATTGCAAGCCTTTTATTATTTTAATATTGCTGATCATGGTTTACAGCTTAAGAAAACTCAAATATCCTATCTCAAAAAATTGGAATATTCTGGAAATCTTAATCTTAAACTGTAAGCCATAATCAGCAATATTAAAATAATAAAAGGCTTGCAATATTTCAGTTGATTTGTAATGAATCCAGAATGTATGACATTTTTTTTTTTTTTTTTTTTAATTGCATTATAGAAAATAAAGAACTTTATCACAATATTCTAATTTTCTGAGACAGTCCTGTAGTTTGGGGGAGAAAGACAGAGTACTGTTGACAATACAAGACAATTACAGACAAAATATTAACAAAACAGTTAAATAATTAGGACAAACACAAGTGGAAACTGTTAGAAACACAAAGTATGTGATGAAAGGCGAGACAGTGGAAAGTAATGACGTGGCAGATGAAGTGACTAAAGATAGAGCTCAATGAAACGGGTCAACCAGCAACACACTCACTCACAGATATAATCCAGCCATCCTGGTCCTGTTTATTTCCTGCTAAAAGGTTTTAACAGTGAAATCAACTCAAACACAGCTGCTAAATAAAAATAGCTAAAAACTGTATATCCAAGCGTTGGACCAGTAGTCCTTCTGGTAAATGATCTCAGTGCTGCGATCACACATGAGCCGTCGAAGGAGGAGATTTGTTTACCATTTTCACCAGACGGCTGGACCGACAACGGGATGGTGCTGACATTGAGACTTATTGATGATCGGGGCAGAACAGTGGCTGCCTGGGGCTGGTTTGGGAGTTTAAAGGGTGGGAGTATTGGAGCCAGTAGGAGGACCAAACCACTGGCCCTCAGCCGTGCCCCGGGTGGGACGCTGCACGCTGCACGCCGACTGGTCCGTCTGCTAATTCCAGCTATTGACTTCACTGGGACGGCCCGTCGGTTCTCATACTGGCTGTCTGGATAATTATTGATTAGTTTATTAATGTAAAATCTTCCTCAGTTTAATTCAGATGGGACAAAAACACACCATGGTTCTGGTCTTGTGTCTGCGTTTCAGAAACGCCTCCGGCTGCACGCGTGCGGTTTGTGGGCTGCATACTGTTGACATTTGTTTACTCCTCCGTAGAAAGCCTCAGCAGTTTGTTTTTATTAATCCTATCCTTAAAATGCACATAAATGATGAAAAAAGCTAAAAGCATCCCATGAGCTGCATATTGGAGTTCAATGACACAAACCGGCCTCTGGATGGAGCCAGAATATCATCAAAAATCAGTGTCCAAAAAATATAATCCAACATTTTTTAGTTGAGATGCAAATATCACGCATATCACGTATCATTTTAATCAAAACCACCTTTATTTGACAAAACATTTTTAGATTTCATCTGACACAGTCACAATGTAACTGCCAATTACAATTAAATGTAACTCATGAAGGACCTTCCCCACATATTTTATTGTAAAATGATTGCAGCCTTTTCCCGGCTGCTCTGATCTCCCCGAGATTTCCGTATTTTAAAACTATACACAGTGCTGAACCTGAGCTGTCACCAGTTCATCCAAAGTAATACATGAACGGGAAAACTCTACTCACAACCTCCTCCGTATCACGACAGCACCTCGTCCCCTGATATTGCACGTTAGTAGTTACTTTGCTTTCCAGGGCTCATTAGAGTTTACAGGACTGCACGGCCATGCAGTGGTCCGGCCAGCAGTAGGAGTCCACGGCAAACTGGTCGTAGTCGGTGCTGAAGGCCAGCGTGCGGACGTGCGCCTCCTTGTCAGCCGGCTCTGGGCGAAGCGTGGCCACGTTGTGCTCGTAGGCGTACTCCATGATCTGGAATGAGCAGGTTTTGTTTATGGTGACAGTTTTCAGGGTTTCAGAAGTCTGAAGGCGCCTGGATGCAGATGTGACAATGTTCTGCGGGCTGAACGCTCACCCTGCCGGCCAGTTTGAGAGAGACGTCCCTGATGGAGCTGAGAGGAGGATACAGCCGCCCCTCTGCCAGGTCCTTCTCCGTCACCAGCTCAGCCAGGCCCTGATGAACACACACAACCAGCACATGTCACAGTGAGAAAGAAATGAGGAGGTATATTTGTACAAAAGTTAATAACTCCTCCTTTTAATCCTATGTTTGCTGTGTTATTTGATCATAGTGGGTCTTAGTATTACACTGCAAAAACTCAAAAATCTTAACAAGAATATTTGTCTTTTTTCTAGTTAAAATGTCTCATTTTTAGTCAAAAAAATCTCATTACATTTAAAACAAGACTCATCACTGGAAAAAACAACAATTTTCACCTGTTTCAAGTAGATTTTCACTTAAAATAAGTAGAAAAATCTACCAGTGGAACACATTTTTTGCTTGTAATGAGAAGATAAATCTTGTCCCACTGGCAGATTTTTCTACTTATTTGAAAATTTACTTGAAACAGGTGAAAATTGTCAAATAACAAGTTATTTTTCTGGTAATGACTCTTGTTTTAAATGTAATGAGATTCTTTGACTAAAAATGAGACATTTTAACTAGAAATAAGACAAATATTCCTGGTAAGATTTTGAGTTTTTGCAGTGAGGCAATTACAACCTCAGACAAACAACAACATGGAACTTTTATCATTGTACTATGATTTAGTTCACAAAAATTAAGCCAACAAGAAAAAAATATAAAATAACTTGAAGGTTTTTTTTCCTCTGTGTGTCTCTGTCTGTCTCTGACAAGGTTGTGGAGGACGATTGGCCTTTTTTTTTATTCACTTTTTGCTGATGCACAGCTCTATTTACGTTACACCATAGCATTACAACTGGGGGAAGTTTGGACATTTCAATCCTTAATTTTTCAGCCATTTGGATGCAGAGTTGTTGTGTTTGAAATCATTCCCCATTTTCAATCAAGTATTAGCTGCCAGGCAGCTGGTTTCATATTTGCATCTATAATACCCTGATGTACAGAGGAGCTCAGATGTGGCTGCAGAGCACCCAGCTGTTTAGGAATTCATCACTCCTCCACGGTTGAGCCTGACACAGGTATGAGGTGTTCTGTGTCTGTTGTTGCCAAACATGGTGATGAGCAGTGCAGCCAAACCACTCAACTTTCATCTGATTTGCTCCCAGGACTTCGTTTCAGAAGCCTTGTGGTTTGTTTAGATGCAGATTTGTGAATCAGAGTTGTGTGTCCATGTTCTTTTTAAGAAAGAAGATTCTTTTTAGTGATATGAAGCCCATTGTGACCCTTCAGAGGTTAGTTTTTATCTTTTTTTTTTCTATTTCTCGGAGCATGGCACAGTCTGATCTTGGGCTACATTTGCTACCAACTACTTTCAATGTGTGATCAATTTTTCTCATCATAGAATAGTTTATAGCCCTTTCCAGACTGATGTAGGAGATCACTTCTCTAGACCATTGCTTATGTTTTTTTCTTTTAAGCGTTGTGTTAATACACACCTGAATGCTCCTGGCTGCAAAAGTCAGATCAGTTTATCGATAAAAAGTGATTAGCTATGGCAGCAGTAAGGTAGTACTTACAGTAGCATTGACCACACTGACCACATGATTGTGTTTTCCTCATTTATGTGAAAAAAATAATGGCACTTGTGAAATAAGGTACATGTAATATTAAAAGAGGGGGGGGGGGTTCTAACTGTGACTTTAAGTAAATTAGTGTAATAACTCAGTTTTCTGGGCAAAATCTGTCCTAAAATTCAATTTACAATTTCACAATGTGGCGTTTTCATGGTGTGGGATGTGGTGTTCCTATAAAAAGCAAAGATTTCAAAAAGGTGGCGATACAGCGCACATGTCAACATCTCACCTCTGCTGCAGTCAGGAAGATCTCCTCGCTGATGTGTCGCACGGCGCAGGCGGTGGCGCCCAGGCCCACGGCGGGGAAGATGTAGGCGTTGTTGCCCTGGCCGGGGTGAAGCGTCCTCCCATCAGGCAGGGTGACGGCGTCGAACGGACTCCCGCTGGCAAAGATGCCGCGGCCCTGCGGCACAGAGGTGTTTACTCATGTTTTCATGACAGGTCAGCAGCACACAAAAAGCAGCAATGTTTTCAGACGTGGCCGAGCACCTCTGTGAACGTGTAGCACTGTTCGGCCGTGCATTCGGCCTTGCTGGTCGGGTTGCTGAGTGCGAAGACGATGGGCTGCTCGTTGAAGGAGGCCATGTCTCTGATGATCTGCTCAGAAAAGGCTCCGGCAACGGCCGCCACACCTGAGACAGAAGCCCGTTACTGCACGACGGATTTCAAAGACTGTAAAACCATATTGATCATTTCTCCAGTGATCTGTAATTTTGGGTGACGTCTAGGCCTGTGTTGAAAAAATCGATTGCCCAATTCTAAATCGATTCTCATATTAATTCCTAAAAATCGATTCATATGTCTAAAGATCGATTTTTTTAATTTTAATTTTTTTTATTTTATTTATTTATGTTTTTTTTTTCATCATTACATTACAACTTTTGGTTATTTTTTTGTTTATCCCCAAAAAAGTAATGTTTTGTTGGACACGAGAATAACTGGTGCCATGTTTTTGCCTTTAAATATGTTTAAAGGTATGAAAACATTAAAGTGTTAGGTTATAATTGCATAAATTGTCTATATTTCATTACTTTATATACTGTCTTGGGGTTACATTTGCAAAAAATGATAAAAACCAAATGCTCAAAAATTAAAAACCCAAATTGACCGAAAATGGAACAAATAAAAACGGAATGTGGGAAAAAATAAAACCGATTTCATCCGTCTTTGTTTCCTCCCTGGATCTGTTTGGTAATTCTGACCCACAATGTTTCTGAAACCAGTTCTATCAGCATTCTGGGAGCTGATTGGTCCTTACAACATCATTAGCTGCAATACTTGCTGTTTAATCTCAATATAATACTAGTAGTAATATTTTGCATAACTACAGTCATATCATTCATGCAACAGCTCAAAAAACAGTTTTAATAACACTAACCCAAATCAATATCGGAATCAAATCAAATCAAATCAAATCTTGATAATTGATTCTGAATCTTAAGAATCTGAATCGAATCGATTCTTGACATTTGAATGGATCCCCAGCCCTAGTGACGTCCCTCAAATCTACAAACATCATGTGTCCAACTGGTATTAGTTGTTTTACCAATGATGGCTGTGGGCTTCAGCTCCCGGACCACGTCCTCCAGCTTCTTCATCTGTGGATGCTCATGAGCAAACCTCTCCTTCTCATGAGTCAGGCTGTCCCGGCCCTACAGAGTCAAATCAGAGGGCATTGTTGTCACATTTACGTCAGCTGTGCGTGTTTACCTGCATGTATACGTAGAGCTTGAGTTTAGTAAGCACCTTGACAATGAGACCCTTGGAATCAACCATCCAGATCTTTTTTATGCTCTCTTCCTTCGTTAGCCCCTCCTTCTCCATCGCCATGGTGATCAACTCAGCGATCCCCATCGCTGCCTGAGAACGATACAGAAGGTGAAGCTGACAGAGCTCACAAGCATCTTTCTGTGTGAATATCCATCCGTTGCTAATTGAATGTGAGGAGACAAACCCAAAGTATTGTTCAAATACAGGAGACTTTTTGACGTCTCAATTCCGAATATTCTGCATTTACTTTATTCATGAACAGGAACTAACCTCGCCCGCCCCTTGAAACACAATGGTATGGTCACACATTTTGCTGTTGGTGATGCGGAGGGCGGCCAGGAGTCCAGCTACGGCCACGGCAGCGGTGCCTGAACGCACAAGAGGGACACAACGTCAGGAAAACAAACTAACACTGCTGGTGTAGAGGGACAGGAAGTGAGGTCACTAAGGGATCGATTGTTGACCTTGAATTTATACAAATAAGGATCAGAGATTGTCACTGAGGAAGAATCAGTTGGGAACATTCAAGGTAAGTACAACACAATTGCTGCAGTTTGGGGATTAAAGTTTAAATAGTATGGGGGGTGTTTATGGATGCTTGGGGGGTTAAATACCATTAAACCCATAATGTGTGAAGTCCGCTGTCCACTAAATTTAAATGACCTTTTCTTGCTATCTAGCAAACCAGGTTGAGCAATTTGAATCCATCATTTTGATGAGCTTTTATGAGTAATTTTTCATCCACTACAATGAACAAGAAGAAACTTCCAATTTTATTTATATACCCTCTATTACAACAGAAGTTGTCTCTAGGCGCTTTCCAGAGACTCGTTCTGAATACTTGTCAATGCAGTCAAATACCTTACACAATTAAAACAAACAATATGGTAATTAAAATCGTATTATTATATTAATCCCTTTTGTTAGGATTGCAACTCGATCAGAGTTACTATTTATGATATCAATATTTTTCAGATATGCGTTTTTATTTGTAAGCTAAATTCAAGTGAAGGGAATATTCCTGGACAGTTCAAGACTTACTTTAAATTAAATTCACAGGTTCATTCTTATTCAACTCGACAATCCTCAGATTTTCATCCTGCTAAATTTCTCACTTGCAGACGTCAATTTTCGGTGAGATTTAGGGACTAAATTGTGGAATGATTTTTCCCACTGGCACAGAGCTCTTCCTCTTTGAAATGTTACAAAAGACGTTTGAAAGACCACTTGACTGCTGTTTTGTCCCAGTGTAATGTTGTACATGTATCAATGTTCTTTTTTTTTTTGTTTCACTCATACCGTCTTATTTGCTCAGGAGTCAATAAAAGTAATATAAGTTGTAAAAACAACATCCCTGGCACACTCACACACACTTATTTTTTTATCTTTATTATTTATTATTTATATATTGCATTATTAGTTTGCCATAACTTTTGTGTAGTTATACTTTTTGTTTTTGTATGTTAATCTTGTGTTCTTTATAACACATGACATTTTAATAACTTCGGTGGAGGCTTCAAATAAGCTCATTGGGTTTTTTGCCTCTTCCTGCACCTATAGTATTTATATTTGATATTTCCTGTATATTTTTAAAACTGTGCAAAACAATAAACTAAATTAAACTAAACTATTAATATTATTAAATATTTTTAGTTGATGTTCATTTGTCGGTGATGCACTTTGTGTTTCTTCCTCTTTAGTCACCTTGGATGTCATCGTTGAAGGTGCAGTACTTGTTGCGGTACTTGCTCAGCAGACGGAAAGCATTGATGTTTGCAAAGTCCTCGAACTGAATGAGACAGTCCATCCCGTACCTGCAGAGAAGAGGAGCAGCGTTTAGTCTGGATGAGCCAACAACCTTTCACCAACTCCTCTTCCGTCCAGCAGGGGGCGCGCTCACCACACTCAACCAGTCAGAGATAGGAAGGATATATTGGCTTCTAATCACCTAAAACTACAGCAGTGGAACTAATTCAGCCCAGTGGATTTCCACAGCTCATGCAATAAAAAGAAATTACCTATTTTCTTAAAATGTATTATCAAAATAACAATTAAAGCATCAGGCCTTCGGCATTTGACAAATTGACACCTATTTCACCTATTTTTATGACAGCAGCTCACCGTGGTTTTCAGACAGGGGGGGTCAAACATCTAATAAAAAAGGCCAGAATCACACAAACACCTAATTTAAAGGAAAAGGGCACCGAGCCAAGCCAGTAAAGCAGCAGTGTTGAGTTTTACGAGATGTTACTCAGACCACCTAACAAACAGAGCGACCGGTGCCACTCAGCTCCTGCAAAAACATCATGCAACACAAATAAGCTGAGCATCGCAAGTCTGCAAATGACATTCAAAAGACATGGATAGGAATCCTAGATATTCAAGGCTTTCAACAGACAAATGTTTCGCTGAAGAATTTTCATGTTTGTGGTGATGATATTCTTCTATGATGAAAAGGAGCTTTTTAGCTCTGGCACAAAGAAACAAAGTCTGCTGGACATCTTATAAGGCTGTGGAAATGCTGTAGAATATTAGACCTGTCTCTGCCTTTTTGTTATCATTTATATTCAATACTGAAATCAGTTGACTTGACTTCAGGAGGTGAATATCTCAGACCAAGATGTTGATGCATCACAACATCATGGATGAGGAGATTGAACTTGTCAAGTGGAAAAGGTGATCGATTGTACATTTTATCAACAGACTGTGGGGGTTCTGAGGGGCCTCAGATCCTTCAGTGTTGGTAAGACTGTGACTGGGTTTCCTGGGCGAGCGGCATCAGTCCCAGAAAAGTCAACAGGATCAATGACCTCAATCCTAAAGCTGAAAAAAAACCCAGAGGAAAGAACCTGGGGCCTCATTTATAAAGCTTGCGTGTGCACAAAACAGGGCTTGAAAGATGCGCACGCCACCTTCTACGCAAAGGTTGGGATTTAAAAGAAAATAGTAATGGGTAAATGTGCGTATCTTTACGCCAACTTTGATCCTAGCGCACAAACATTTAGAAGATATGGGGAACTGGCGACGCAGACGGTGAGGTGGTGAAATGAAGCCAGATTCATTTTTTTAGGCCGCGTTCAGACTGCAGGCAAATCTGATATATATCTGATTCCTTCTCATATCCGATTTTCAGGGCTGACTGTCCACACTGTTTTTAGCAAGTGTCCAAATCGGATCTGGCTCTGTTCAGACTGGGCCACATCATTGACTGATCTGACGGGTTGCCGTAGCAACGGCGTCGTAGCGGAGGCGTCACCCAGCGCGTGTATTGTGTAATTGCGACATCAAAAACAATAACAATATGGAGCCAGCTCACATGCTGTTCCATACCTGTAAAGCTGGGCATACACTGTGCAATATTTTAAATCGTTTGACACTGTCCCATCTCACTCTAATAATCCTCCCGTCGGACCTCTGTTACTGTTACTCGAGGCTGGTTTTGGGGCAGGGGGGGGCTGTGTCCTGCCCACCTGATCAAAGGTTATGGGGATCCTTTATTTTTTTATAATTTTATTTTTTTATATATATATATAAAAAAATATATATCTGTACCGTTTCTGATTGGGTCGGCACTGCGCATCATTTTTAGACATAACAATGAACGCATACCGCAAAAGTTGTGTCTCGGCGGAGGGACCCGGCGTCCCAGCAAAATGAGAAACAGAGAAAGGTGTTCTGAACAAAACCACCAGCAAACTAACAAACCAACCAACAAAGCTCAGAGTTAACAAAACTAACCAGCAATGAACAACAAATGAGCTGACGGGCTGCAGGTTCAGGCTCTCAGGGCGACTGATAGGAAGATATGAAGGCTGATTTATGGTTCCGCGTTACACCAACGCAGAGCCTACGGCGTAGGGTACGCGGCGACACGCATCGTACGTGGAAATGCAGTCTTTTTTCTGCTATTAAAACATGATTTGTAATGTGAATTACACACTTAAACTACAAATAATAGTTTTTGACGTGACATCAGAGATTGTACATGCTCTCTGTGAAAGGATGAGTAGCTCCACAACTGGAAATGGGCGGGTGGTTTGGAGCATGGGTCTGGGACAGTCAAAACCGATCTGAGTGTTTGGAGCTGTTCAGACTGAGACGCATCTGCCCAAATGAGATATGGATCGGATATGAAACTACCTCCCGGAGGTGGTTTCGATCTGGTTTGCAAAAATCGGATCTCATGCGGTTTGGGACTGTTCAGACTTCAAAAGAGTCATCCAGTTTCAATCTGGATGGGCTAAAAATCGGATATTTGCCTGCAGTCTGAACGCGGCCTAAATGTCATCACATATCAGACTTATAGATCCATGTACACTCAAGCCGGCAGTGTTATAGATCTATGTGTTCCGTAAGTGAGCCATTATGCCTGTATTTGCAGTAGGTACTACGTTCATATATCATACTTCCATCTTCAAATGGTATGGAGTGGTGAATAGCACCAGATTGATTATTTATCGTGACAAGGTGTCTAACAATCAGTCCAATTGCTGAGTAAGAATATAAATTACGTGGTGACAGCAGTGTGTAATGCTGCACAATGGATGCGCTGGCACTGCTTGAAGATCACGTAAATGGCAGGATCAGGATGGAGAGAGTATTTAGGGACCATGAAGATTTCCTGGCCCATGATGATGACTGGCTAATAAGCCGATTTGGATTCCCTATAGCAGTGCTCTTGGATCTCTGTGCTGAACTGGGACCAGTGTTAGACAGGCCGACCTGCCGGAATCGGCGGGTCGACCCGCACTCACATTGCTATAAGGGCTCCGAGCGAAAACTAATTTGTCTATGTGAACCGTAAACATTTGCATTCAATAAATGTACAAGTAATTTGTGCTTCAAACATGGTTCTGACAAATTTAGGGGCACGGTGGCTCGACACACGACTTATTCATCCTGACGCACAGCAGTGTAGGAAACAGGCTGCA